>NC_141818.1:51300213-51477713 GCF_982586985.1 Callionymus lyra
TCGTGATAGTGTAGTAACAAGTATATATGTGTAGTATTGTTCAGTACTTGACTCTGGTGTTGTGATAGTGTAGTAACAAGGATATATGTGTAGTATTGTGGAGTACTTGACTCTGGTGTTGTGATAGTGTAGTAACAAGGATATATGTGTAGTATTGTGGAGTACTTGACTCTGGTGTTGTGATAGTGTAGTAACAAGGATATATGTGTAGTATTGTTCAGTACTTGACTCTGGTGTTGTGATAGTGTAGTAACAAGTATATATGTGTAGTATTGTCCAGTACTTGACTCTGGTTGTTATAATATTGTAGTAACAAGTATATATGTGTAGTATTGTCCAGTACATGACTCTGGTGTTGTGATATTGTAGTAACAAGTATACATGTGTAGTATTGTCCAGTACTACTCTGGTGTTGTGATAGTGTAGTAACAAGTATATATGTGTAGTATTGTTCAGTACTTGACTCTGGTGTTGTGATAGTGTAGTAACAAGTATATATGTGTAGCATTGTCCAGTACTTGACTCTGGTTGTTATAATATTGTAGTAACAAGTATATATGTGTAGTATTGTCCAGTACTTGACTCTGGTGTTGTGATAGTGTAGTAACAAGTATACATGTGTAGTATTGTCCAGTACTTGACTCTGGTGTTGTGATAGTGTAGTAACAAGTATATATGTGTAGTATTGTCCAGTACTTGACTCTGGTGTTGTAGTATTTACAGACCACATGACTCTTGACGAAGTAACTACTTTAATTTGTTTTCAAACCAAAATATGTCCAAACATCAGCTTTAAAAGCTGCTGGACGCTCTGTATCCTCTCGTCCTCAGTCACCATTCTTCCTTTAGCTGCGGAGGACATAATGACTGCTGCCATCTAGAGGACATAAGTTTCATTCCAACACAGAAATGAACAAACACTATGCATATTTTGATGTTTATTGTATATAAAAATATAAATATATATATATACACTGTATATATACATATTATACACAGTTTATTGAACTTTAAAACATTAAAGAACTATGCAATATACAGGGTCGTGATAAATAAATTGCAATATTTAATTTATCGATATTTTCTTACATATACTATCCTTATACGTATTCCCAGGATGTGAGGATTGTCAGGATGTGTTCCAGATGCACCAGGCAAAAGGCCGGGGACACCCTGGAAAGATGGCCAGTCCACCACGGGACACACAACCGTTCATAAACCAAGACGATAAAGAAAGGATGACAGGAGGGTCTAGAGCGGGACTAGAACCAAGAACCATTTAAAAGAATATCTGCGTCGATTAAAGTCGACGTTGAAAGTGTTTCGCTGACCTCGACGTGAACCTGGACCAGGTCATTGAGTTAAGACCAGACCTGGTCCAGCAGTGGACGGTCGTTAGGTTTAATGGTGAGTGACTGGTGTCTCAGTTTGAGGTGGCACCCTGCTGTGACGCCTCTCAAAACACTCAAAAGAAATGAAAGATAAGAGGAAAACTAGACTTTTATAATCCAACAACTCTCTGAGAGATCGTGTTTCCTTCCACAGGTCAGAGGTCAAACGTTTAATTGAACAAACAAGGTCATCGTTGTTCAACGGGAGATGATTCTGGTGCAGAATTAACTCAAAACATCACAAATATTGTCGTGAAAAACACATTTTCTTACAGGAAGTGACTCTTAGCGATGTTAGCTAAACATGCTAATTATGGTTGTTTTTTTGTCAATACAGTGAAATTTTGCAAAACTTTATCGATAAATTCTGATTTACGTTTTGTATGAGAATAATACAAATAAATACACAAGAATAAAAGACAAATGACTTCATTAAGGAAAGAGTTTTAAAAAAAGAATAAAATAAATGAAATAACGTGATAAAATACACAACATAAAGACGACAAAAGATCCATGAAGACACGCTTGATTGTGCTTCTGCAGACTCACACAAACACACACATAGAAGTGGACTCACACCAGACACGTGTCACACAACGACCAACACGACAACATCACACCTCGACCACTGGATGTTTACACAACAATGAACAAAGTGAGGATCAACACAAATGTATGATCCTACAGTGAACTTCATGTTCTCAGACACACAAACGTTGTGTTACATACTCAGACACACAAAGGTTGTGTTACAAACATTCAAGTCCGTGGACCTTGAACAGGAAATGACGACGTAGTCGTTCCACCGAGGAGAGAGAAGTGAGTCTCTGATGACGAAGAGTGTGCGATTGAAGTTACACAACTTATCGACCAGTTTGAGGCACAAAACAAACACACAACTCTACGAGTGTCTTGTTTCTATACGATATCATCGCCTGGAAATATGGTTTTAAATAAATCCTCGTGTTTTCTTAGGTATAAATATCATCGACTGATGACTCGTGATTATTATTAACACAGTTTAAACATAACCATAATGTTCACACGACAAAAATAATCTACATATGACTTCAATAACACACGTGTTGTTCACATGACACACGTTAATGATGAGGAAATAGATAAAGAATCGTCTTCTCTCTTAATATATATAATAATGTTTGATTATAGTTGAAAATTGTTTGATTATAGTTGAAAATTGTTTGATTATAGTTGAAAATTGTTTGATTATAGTTGAAAATTGTTGGATTATAGTTGAAAATTGTTTGATTATAGTTGAAAATTGTTTGATTATAGTTTAAAAATGTTGATTATAGTGGAAAATTGTTTAATTATAGTTGAAAATTGTTGGTTATATTTGAAAACTGTTTGATTATAGTAGAAAATTGTTTGATTATAGTTGAAAATTGTTTGATTCCATTGATTGTTTAAGAAGTTGAAACTAATCCAAAATAAACTAGATCTTCAGACTCGTGGTACTGTGAACAACAACAGTAAGTAAGTAAGTAATATCTGTCAGTACAACATCCATCTGCTGCTAATCCCGTCTCCTGGCTGTACATTAACTATACATTACCTGGATCCGTGTGAAGGTTCATTAGTGTGAATGAAATTACATCTGGCTGGAAACAAATGTGTGTAATGAGCAGAGGTTGGTCCCAGTAGAGCCGCTCAGACCTATAGGCGAAGGTAATGGATCCATTGGAAAACCATTGTCTGCTGCTGGACCATCTTTCTAATGACGAACCTATGTATGATCACGTGACCCGCTGGTGTAACACGAGACCAGTTCAGTGAACACCAGCGACAAAATGTGTTTTCACAACCCAATGTTCTGAAAATGACAACAAGCACTGAGGCAGCACATACCCCTGCCAAGGAGTTTAATTTCAGGTCAAAACAAGCTGAGGATTGTGCACAGCAGCAGAGAGAAGCCATACGAGTCACACGTTCAATATTCAATCAATTCTAAATGATCCTGAGCTCCTGGTAATCACCATAGTTAGGTTACCATGACAACTGGATACCACAGAAATAAAGCCCAAAGATTTACTAAAACTGTACAAATCAGTTAAAGTTGAATTTTCAAATAAATAATTCTTTATCATGAGAGGGAAAATATTAAATATAAACGAAAACTAAAGACGCTTCAAAATATATTTCACCACAAAAAGACATAGCACAATCTAAGATACAAATCTCTTATTATCCAATATTACTTCATGGTAAAAAATATGTTTTTATTTTGAAATGTTTAGGAAGAAAACATGAATGAATTTATCATTGACGTTAATATCAAATATATTTGTGTAGATGTTTGCTCTTGACTGATGGAGGCGCTCTATAGACGACACCCGTCAATCACTCAGATGATGGATGATGGATGATGGATGTATAACAACACATGGGTAGTACAGTATTACAGTATTCTGTGCAGTAGCTGTTCAAACCCACTTTCAAGAAGAAGCCACTGACAGAATGTTGAGACCAAACACAAAACATCACTCTATGCAGACGATACGATGATACTTCTATCAGATGCTCTAGTTAAAACCAATAGATCAACACAATGTGACACTATAACATAATTAAAATATATATTTCAAAAGAAATAAAGCAAAGATGAGAAACGTGTTTTAAAAAGTTGAACACACACTAGTGTGTTTGTGTTTGTATAAACACTCTAGTGTGTTTGTGTTTGTAAGAACACACACTCATGTGTTTGTGTTTGTATGAACAAACACCAGTGTCAGGACATTCGTTTCTGTCAGAAATCAAGACACTTTTATTCTCTTTCATTTGAACTTTGCACCAGATCGTTCTGATGAAACTTGTGATGAAAGAATCAAACGTTGGTTCTGAACGACTGAGCGACTGAACAGGAAGAAGAATCAAAGCTGCACGAACCAAACTGGGTCACAATCATTTTTGCATGATGTGAAAATATCTGCTCAGTGACCGGACGACAGTTTTACCTGAGAACGATGTTTTTACCAGACTTTAAACACGTCAAAGAGAACAAAGTTCAAAATAAACATAATACAAACACTCATGTGAGCTGTAATTACACTTTAATTCATCTTAAATAAGACAAATAGATTTATTTTATATATAATTTGTTTTATTAAGTAAAAAAAAAAAGGTTAAAATTATATTCAATAAAAAAACAACATAACATATACAAAATACAAGAAAAACTAAATAGAAAAAAAATAGATAAAAAGTGATATAAAAAAGAATCAATTATCTGAAATAAAATAATGATCAAATGCAAATAAAAAAGAGAAACTAAAATATTTTTCTTTCATATAAAGAAACAATAAAAATAAATATTTTGGAAAAGTGTAATAATAGTTATAATAATAGTTATATATATAATAATAATAATGTATAATATGATTTGAAGCAGTGAATTTGGAATTTATGAATAATTTTAAATTATACACAAAGATTGTAACATAAACATGACGACACACATGAATAGAAAAAAATGACGTTTCATAAATAAATAAAAAATGTAAATAATATTATTTTTTTAAACGTTTTTTAAACTAACATAACATAAATATCTGGAGAAAAATGTTATTCAACAACAAACTCAACAAACTGTATGTTTTATGGTTTGAAGCCGTAAATAACTCGACAAAATATATAAATAACAATGGATGCAGTGACTGATGGATTGTGGGAAAATAAATTAATAAATAAAGTTAAAAAAAAGAAACATTTATTTAGTAAACGAGTTATAAAACGTCAACGTTTGGCAGCTCCGGTGCTGACGAGGCCTGGAGTCACATGACGCTCAGGTCAGCTTTTCCTGTTCCGTTTAGAAAGTCACCCGACACACTCCAATACACACACACACACACACACACAACACACACAACCCCACCCTCTGACACACACACACTCATGATGATGCCTTCATGCCTGCACGCACACTCTGGTGACTCCCTGCAGTCAACCTCCTTCTGCTCGCCCCTCCTCTTCCTCTTCCTCTCTCCAATAACTCCCCTCTCCCATGACACACACACACACACTCGTGCACACACACCCCCACACACACACTCGTGCACACACACTCACACACAAGGCTGCCTAGCCCTAAGCTGACCCGTTGTGTGTACTGACGTCACACACTAGACAAGGGAGGCATCATTCCAGACACACACACAGAGACTCACACACACACACATACACACACACACAGACTCACACACACACGCACACACACACACAGGCCCCAGCCGAGGGGGAAGCTGCATTCCAGCACAGACACACAAACACACATGGCCACGCCTGGCAGGGAGAAGCATGGGGAGCGCTCAGCTGTAGCGTGGAGGTTGGGGGGGTGTGTGGGGGTGTGTGTGGGGGTGAGGCGAGGGTGAGGCGAGGGTGAGGCGAGGGTGAGTTTCGGTGGAGGGGGGTGTGCTGGCCGTGAGCCAGAGTTCCTCTGAGCTCAGCACTTCCTCTTTCGGCTTCAGCCGCCGGTTTGTGTAACGTTCCTCGTGCGGGCTCCGGATTAACCCCTTCCTTCCCGGAGTCGCCGAGGTCGCCTGGTGCTTGCCCGTGCGTGTCACTTCCTGTGGCGTGACCCCCCCCCCCCCCACTGTACAACACAAGACACTCCCGCGACATCCCACCACAGACGGGAACACGGCGACCCTCGCACTTCCGTGTTATTGCCCGACAAAGAGAACACGATGGTGACGAGAAACTGCTGACTCTGCAGTATTTACAATTATTTACAAGTATTTAGAAATACAGTGTCAGGAGAACATTGAAGGATGGAACATTTTAAATATTAAAACTTTTAATTTTTTTTTCAATTTAAAGGTTGTGGTTTACATGATACTTTTAGAATAATTTAACTCAATAACTGGTATATTTGAAGATTCAACTTGTTTTTATAGGATCATTTAATAATAAATATGTATTTGTACATAGTATTTGATATTCTAATTCAAATAATTCAAACATACACGTTAAAAATACGATACTTTTTTCTATTCTTAGCCTCTAAATTCAATATATTAATGTTGTGTATAATAGAGTCACCAGACAGAACCAACAGAGCACAGAGATACTGGATCAAACTTTCAGCCAATCATGTGACGTGAAGACGATCATGTGATCGAGTATTTACTTCAACATTTGAAGAGTAAAGTCTTCAATATTCTAATGACACTTGTAGTAGCTGGTATTATTATCCAACCTTCATTCGTGTTTGTGTGACTTGTTCGAATACGTTTAAGTACACATGTGTGTGTGTTTGTGTGATGTTTATTTACACATGTGTGCGTTTGTCTGATATGTTCATGTACATGTGTGTGTTCGTGTAATATGTTTGCACCAACACACACTCAAGAGTCAAGTACTCGACAATACTACACATATATACTTGTAACTACAGTATCACAACACCAGAGTCAAGTACTGGACAATACTACACATATATACTTGTTACTACACTATCACAACACCAGAGTCAAGTACTCGACAATACTACACATATATCCTTGTTACTACACTATCAGAACACCAGAGTCAAGTACTGGACAATACTACACATAGATACTTGTTACTACACTATCACAACACCAGAGTCAAGTACTCGACAATACTACACATATATCCTTGTTACTACACTATCACAACACCAGAGTCAAGTACTTGACAATACTACACATATATCCTTGTTACTACACTATCAGAACACCAGAGTCAAGTACTGGACAATACTACACATATATACTTGTTACTACACTATCACAACACCAGAGTCAAGTACTGGACAATACTACACATTTATACTTGTTACTACACTATCAGAACACCAGAGTCAAGTACTGGACAATACTACACATATATACTTGTTACTACACTATCAGAACACCAGAGTCAAGTACTCGACAATACTACACATATATCCTTGTTACTACACTATCAGAACACCAGAGTCAAGTACTGGACAATACTACACATATATACTTGTTACTACACTATCAGAACACCAGAGTCAAGTACTGGACAATACTACACATTTATACTTGTTACTACACTATCAGAACACCAGAGTCAAGTACTGGACAATACTACACATATATACTTGTTACTACACTATCAGAACACCAGAGTCAAGTACTCGACAATACTACACATATATCCTTGTTACTACACTATCAGAACACCAGAGTCAAGTACTGGACAATACCACACATATATACTTGTTACTACACTATCACAACACCAGAGTCAAGTACTGGACAATACTACACATTTATACTTGTTACTACACTATCACAACACCAGAGTCAAGTACTGGACAATACTACACATATATACTTGTTACTACACTATCACTGTATATCACTATATAATCGCACAGTTGACCCTGTATCGTGATACGCATCAACACACTCTTGAATTTACACACACTTGTAGACACAGAAAAGTTAAATATATTAATGACAAAAATAGTCTTTAGGTTTATTTATGGTCTAAATGTTTATGACAAGATACAATGATCGAGTTACTACGACAGCAAAGATACTCAAAGAACCTGCGTCCACAGATTACAGGTCAAATGAGGTCATCTGGGTGAAGAAGCAAAAGTTCATTTTTTTTACTAAAAACATCTAAATTGTGAACAAAAACCTTTACTATTCCCAAAATAACTTTCGTTCACGCTTTAATGAAGACACAGAACGTGACAGAATACTTAGAAGCATCTTGTTCAACCATAACTGCTTATTTGCTGTGAAACAGGACGTTCGTAGTTTCTTCCTTCATTTCTTTGAAGAACATTCTCCGTCTTCTAAACCTCTCCTTAATCCCCCCGTCTTTCCTGCTCTTCTCTCCTTCATCCTCCCATCTGCTCACGCCCTCGCCGCGTCCGGTTCTGCTCGAGTTTTCTGCCTGTGGCTCATTATGATCACCTGCTTCAGTCTTCAGTTGACTTTGTTATGATTCGACGCTGTCAATAAAGTTCAATCCTCAAAGAGACACAAACATAAACCTAGCGTAGCATTTTTAGCTCCTGTCCATTTGATATGAAAGGGGGAGGGGCTTATATGTTAAAGAGGCGGGGCTTACGCATAAACAAAGCTGGGTAACGTGGACCACCTCCAAGGCCTTAAGGTAAGGCCTCCCTTACTTCACGACCCACGTCACGCTAACCATCGCTGACATGGCGACGGGCAGAAAGGGGGGAGAGTCTGAGGAAGGGATGGAGAGACGGAGGAGGGAGGAAGAGGTTCTCTCGCTTCTAATATCACTTGACACGCGTCATCCAGCATCTCTCAGAGCGCCGCCGCTCGCACACCTCGCATACGAACGCACGCCCAAGACAAAAGAAGAACCTTCGGAGCATCATGTCTCTGTGATCAACGGCAGGAAGTGGGAATAGCCGGGATGAGGCGAGGGAGGGTCGGGGGGGAGAGAGAAAAGGTCGAAGGCGTCTCTGCAGATTCACGGTGGTCGATTCTCTTGCCTGCAGGCTATTCCTGTAAATATTGATGTTGATGTTAGGACCACTCTCTTAAGGACGCGCCGTAACGCGAGGGGGTTTCGCTCGACTCCTCCGTGCAAACGGCGAGCATCTGAAATCACATGCTCCGTTTGGCCCCCGCGGAGGACGGAGGGGGAATCAGCCGGAGACTTTTCACGGGGTGAGGAGCCGCGACCACGTGGGGGAATTGAGTTCTCTCCGAGGGTTTCCAGCTCACTAACCTCCCACTCGCTCCACGGTGTAGGTTTCTGGAGCTAAAAGCAGGCAGCTGACATCAAAACCTTCGTGGAGACCCCCCCCCCAAACCCGCCCCCCCCCCCTTTTTCCCAGAAACGACTCTCATTTCATGTAAATAGCCGCCTTTCATTGTTGCGTCCTGTTCAATTGCACCCCCGCCGGACAAAGGGGGAGGCAGGATCCACACCGGAGCCTCTTTTGTTGACATTTGTATGTGTCGCCATGGCAACACGCTTGACCGACCGGCACAGACGTGCACATGCGAGCGTGTTTGCGGACATGGTTCGTCTTTGTCGCAGACAAACACCGGACAAAAGCCGATGAAAACAAGAGGCTTTTGGGTAAACATGGAAGGTTAGCCACATGCTACGCTAACCATCCCAAAAAATCGCGAGATGTTTACAGTACGAGCGAGATGTAAAGTCAGGTACCTGTTGTTTAGTATGAGTACCACAGATAGTAACTTACTCTGAATGACTAATCTATTAACCGTGGATAGTATTGTAGCTCAGACATGACAACTGGGATTTTTCTTGTTTGATCGTAACGTCAACTGTGTCTCAAATCAAATACTTCTCTTAGTGCACTGGTTAGTACGCATCAGGATAGTGTATGTACTAACTAGTACTCGACAGATAGTATGTCTCAAATCAAACTCTGCTGCTACGAACTAACAGGAAATGACGCGACAGTTTCTTCCTCTACTACTATTTAACGATGATTTCCACCAGCTGTAGGAACACTATCGCCACCTGCTGGCAGCACGTTTGGTTTGGAAAAAGATATATGAGAAACTAAATATTGACGAGATATTTACGCCGGTATCAGCAGAGAAGATGTTTCATCATCATACTGCTGCTTAAAATACACCTGTAAGTATATGAATATATATATATATATATATATATATATATAACTTCCGTTTACAACGTCAACGTCACTAAGATGGAGTCGTTTAGGGAGTTTTAGTGACAATTTAGTGTGTATGGAGCACTACATTTACATACTAAGAATTGAGACGCACTTATGCACTAAAAATACTAAGTTTAAGTACACAAGTATGCGATTTAAGACACATCTCTGGTCTTAACGTACTGCACAACTCACTCGACTGTTGTGTTAGCTGGTATGCTAAATCAGAAATCCCAAATTTTCCCATAAGTCCTCAGTGATCGACCAGTTCTGGACATTGTTGTTGACAACATGAGTTAAGTCGTGATATATAATAAGATCAATGAATTGCATGTTAATTGTAGACAAAGAAAATCATATTGTTTTAATAAACAGTAAAAGGTTTTAAATGAATACATTATGAAATCAAATCGAATATCAATACAGTACCACGAAAAAAAACCTGGCGATATATAATAGTTTCAATATCTGGAACATCCAAATTTTAAAGAAAAACACTCCATGAGAGCTACAGTTGTGAGTGTTTTTGTATCTGTAAAGAGTAATTCTTCCTGAAAGCTCCACTTCATCTCAACTATCACAGGGTTTGTCTCGACTACATGCGGTCATGAAGATCCAGAGCAACATATCTGGCGCAACTGCACCTCACGGCATTCTGGGAAACGTTTGCAGCAACTAGCTTTCACGCTAGTAGGTCGTCGTAATGATGTAAAGTCAAGATATAAAAGTCAGGAATGTTTCAATCGCTCACAATAAAGACAATCCATCCATGAACATGCGACGTCGCATACGATCGTAGGTTAACAATCGATTCTCTCCGGACTCGGCGCCGGGTCGAGGGTTAGACAAAAAACTGCCGCGCCGACATCTTCTCCGTCCATTGACCTTTTTATAAAAGTGCCGTCACCGTCTGCGCTTCTCCACGCATTGTTGGATCGAAATTAGCATTTTCATAGATGGCGGCAGAGTAATCGTATCTGCATGCGATTATGATGATGACGCCTCTTCGGAGGCTCGTGAAGTGAAGGACGATGACACCGCCGGGACCGGCAGAGACAGAGGGCGACCGGCCTTGTTTATCTTCCGCCGTCTGGACCCGTGGACGCTTCGTTTACGGGCGTTTAACGCGTGGAATAGGAACGTGTGTGGAAGAATCATCTGGAGGGAAGTCATAAGTGTGTGTGTGTGTGTGTGTGTGTTCCTGTGTGTGTGAGAATCCCCGCCTGTCGTCACTCACCCATGAAGTAGGTCAGCAAAATTTGTCCAAATTAGGTCATTGGCCGTCAATGTGTGCCAACTTACACCAGGAAAAAAAAAAAAAAAGGGGGCGAGAAGATCAAGAAGATCAGACGCCGGGTTCATTACATTCTGCAGGTCTTTGTAGGAACACACACCCCTCTCACCCAAACAAAGCCAGACGGAGGAGAGAGTTCTCTCTCCAGCGCGTCACGGCATCACGGGTTCTTATCTTCAAACATCCCCGCGGATCACAACCAGTGAGCATCAAAAGTCGCTTTTGATTGAAAGTGCCTGTGAAGGCGGTCTGATCCAGTTACAGGGCTTAAGGTCTGATTATTTAGGATCCGTCCTCCTCCTTCTACACCCCGGAGCTGTTTGGATGGTTCCGTCTTTGTCATCTGCCTCTGTTTCTTCAAGCTTTCCCCTCCCTGTTTTTTTTCTTCTTCTTCTTCAAGCACCACAGAGTTGTTGCAAGTTGTTGCCAATAACTGGTGAAACACAGGAACCTTTGAAGTTTTGTGGCGCAGTGTGATTTGCTTTCATGCCCCCCCGTCCCCCCCGACATCCATCCCCCTTCATCTGTCAGTCAACGACAGGAGATGTGACTCCGAAGGAAACTTTCGCCGCCCGACTCGTTCTGGACCGGCTCTGACGTGCACGAACACACTCCCGCACGAACGGGAACAATGAGAAACAGCAGCGAGGGAAGCGGACCAGGACTCGGGGAGTGGACCAGAACACAAAGAACCGAAGGCAGAGAAGCTACTGTTCCTGTGTTTACGACGTCTCTCTCGTCCACCTTCAGCACTAGAAACATCAATGTAGGGGGAGAACAAAAACATGGTGGACGCCGTCTTTGTTCTGCTGGTGTAGGAGTCAAACCGTGTCACTGACGGGTCCAAACGAACATGTATGTTTACCAAAAACATCATGGACGACGTAGTGGTCTTTGTTCTGCTCGTGCAGGAGTCAAACCGTGTCACTGACGGGTCCAAACGAACATGTATGTTTACCAAAAACATCATGGACGACGTAGTGGTCTTTGTTCTGCTTGTGTAGGAGTCAAACCGTGTCACTGACGGGTCCAAACGAACATGTATGTTTACCAAAAACATAATGGACGACGTAGTGGTCTTTGTTCTGCTCGTGTAGGAGTCAAACCGTGTCACTGACGGGTCCAAACGAACATGTATGTTTACCAAAAACATAATGGACGACGTAGTGGTCTTTGTTCTGCTCGTGTAGGAGTCAAACCGTGTCACTGACGGGTCCAAACGAACATGTATGTTTAGCAAACTGAACAGGAAGTTCTATATTCACAATCTCTTGTTTGTCCTCCTTCATCAAACACTCCCCAACGATTCCTCTATTGTGTCGGTTTTACTCAGAGTGGAAGTCGTCCCTAATCTGTTCCTTATCTTATCTCAAACACCGACATCTTTATGGGTGAGCGGACCATCTGGGGGGGGGGCATGACTTTAGTTTGACTCGTGCTGTAGAACCTTCAAGGGCACGTTATGTGAAAACTCTCCTGACTTCTTCACATGTTGTAAACGTTAAAGTCTTCAAAATGCAGTCGTTCATTCATCATGACGTTGCTCCGTTTTGAAGTTATTATTTAATAAAGTTCTCGTCTGAAATCTCGCCAAACGAGATCACGGTTTAAATTAAACATTGTGACATCACTCTGGTGCAGGTGTCCTCCCCTAGAAGCTCTAAATCAAGTTAAGAACCTACTTGTTAATAAACAAAATAAATATTAATGTAAACATGGTGAGAGTTACTTCTGCCTTTAGGTGTTTTTCTAATGTGTACATTAAGCAACAAACCTTATTTTTATTATTCGTTTTTAATGTACAAAACGTGAGTTTCAGGGGTGAGTTTGAAATTCACGCGAGTCCTTGAATGCAACTCGTGTTGTTGTGACCAATCAGAGCAGAGTGGGCGTGGTTGCTTGGACGAGACTTCTTCTCAGCTAAAACAGTGCATTTAAAGTGGGCGGGGCTTAAGTGTATTTTCTAATGTAAAAATCTTTATTAAATGAGGGTTTTGTGCAAAAAGAAACTGATGAGTATAATAGATTATAATAGAGTATAATAGAGGTCCTAGAACAATTTAAGAGACACTTAAATTAGGTGCCCTTTAAACACTTTAAACCACAGTCCAAGTCAGGCGTCAAATTCACCGTTTATGTTTTGAAAAGTCCATAAATAACACAACTTTAACTAACTTAATGAGTCTTGTTTAGAGTCAAATCATACATTGTTCTTCAACTCCCAACATGACACAAGGAACATCAAAACATCAGGATTCCTAACCCTCTGCAGGAATGTTTCAGATGAATCTTAATAAGCAGGTTATTTACTTTCCAGTTCACTTTCCAACAGACAACATGCTGGCCACGTCACATGACTTGTCTGGGCACGATTGTGTCTGTGAGTTTGACACATGTGTAGCACATGTGTGTTTTTTCTACTGCTGTTCAACTTGAGAAGCTCACAAACACAAAAACAGCTGAACAAAAAGTGAAATACGTGCTGTTTTTGCATTTAGATTAGCATGTGTTGAAGCTAACAACCTGTTCATGTTGCTATCCGGACCAAATGCTAGCACAAGTTATAAAGAGTCGCACATATAAGCCGTCATTTCTTCCAAAAACCTGACTTATAACTGCACTTTAAAACTAACAACACACTTGTTTGGTGATATGCTAAGCTAATAGAGTTCTGGAAGATCACGTGCTACGTCCCAGCGATCACATGTGGAACCAACACTATCTTTTATCGACATGAAGAAGTAGAATTATTTGAAAATTGTGAGTCAAATGATGCTACTTGTGTGCTTTTGTTGAAGACATGTCCACAAACACAAGACAACAGATGCTCATGTAGATATGGAAGACTACTTAAATGCTATGCTAAGTACACAACATTGAAGTTTTGGCAACATTTCTCCGACAATCTTGGTCCAACTTTCACAACTTGGCGATCACATGGTCACACAATTCTCAGTATCAGCAGGATATTAACCAACATTAAGTACTTAACTGTCTTTTTTTTGATGGTAACTAAGAATTTATCCACGATGAAAAACGTATACATGAACGAGGACATTTTTTAAGTTTAGTTATGTCGAGTATGTGACACGACTACACCTAGTTTGTGCGCAGATGTGTAGACAAAACATCAACAATGTCACCAATCCCAGCAATGACACAGAACCAGAATTATAGCTTCGGGTTTACCGTTTCCCCCAAATATCTAGAAAGACGAGACAAGTGGATTTCAGCCATAAAAGGATATTAGCAAAAGGATAAAGATTGTATTGGTGTATGTTTTGGCAGAAAAACAGGCTAATATCGCTCACTTTATCTTCAAAGGAGGACAACATTATATCTAACATCTATATCATCGGGTGAACCGTCCGTCCCCGGCTGCAGGGTTCGGACTCCGTCCTGTCGGGTAACTTGTCAGCGACTGACAGGTGTCTTCTGAGGGTAACATCTTGGGGAAAGTGACGCTGGAGATCCAGGGGCCTCCACCTAATCACAGACGCCCCACCGCCCCGGCCTGACAGCCAGCCACGAGGCTGGGGGGTTGGGGTGTGGGAGGGACAAAAGGCTGCCTTTTTCCTGGGCCGGAAATCAAACTCCAGCCGCCGGCTCGCCCGGAGAAAAAGTGACAACAAGGCCCCACTTCCCCCTTTCACTGCCAATCATGTGTCATACGCTTCACACTCTGGGCCGACGCACACGTTTGTGCGTTTGTACTGTCGGCCCGAGTTAAAGAGACGTAACAGAAGCGCCAGACGAGTCAGACAAAGAGACGCATGAGGAGTCGGAGGAGCTCTGGAAGAAGCGTCCGGAGCCAGAAAGCCGAACGGTGGCGAGGCCACAATGAGTTACAGTGACTGGCGGAGGAAGACGCTGGCCCCGGAGCCAGAGGAACCGCCGCCAACCTGGATGAGGTCTCCATCCAGAGTAGTTTGGAGAGCACCAGGGGCTTCTCGGAGAAGAGAGGGGGAGGAGAGAATCAACAAGAGATGGAGAGAGGAGGAGGAGGGCAGGCTTATGGGCTCAACAGAAAGAGGGGGTGCAGGGCTTTTCAGCTCCAGAGTGGGGATGGTTGGAGGGAACGGTGGAGAGGCAGAGCTGGATTGGAAGCTCGGAGGCAACAAGGCCACGGCTGAACCGAGAGGGAGAGGGAGAAGCCAGGGCCGGGCGCCAGGAGAGGGAGGGAATGGAACGAGGGAGGAGGAGGGCTATGGCAGGGCTAGCCGGGGCTGGAGCCAGAGCCAGGGGCCCCCAGCTTTAAATTTAGTCAGCTGTTACTCTGGCCAGCAGCTGGAGAGACGGCGAGGGGAAGGGGAGGCGGGAGGATGGAACGGGATGAAGAGGAGTCGGGAGGAAAAAAGGGGGAAAATGGGCCGGTAATAGAAAGGGAGGAGAGGCGGAGATGGAGGTTTGGAAAAAAAAGGGGGACAGTGGAAAAGCCATTAGATTCCTCGGAGAGATAGAACAGTGCTGCGAGCAGACAGAAGGTGGTTAAGGCTCGCTGGCGATGAAACCACTCCGTCGCTCCTCCTGCTCCCTCCATCCTTTCTTCCAAACCGCCTCCTCTCCTTCCGTCGCCGCTCGCTGGCAACCTCCTCCTGCCAGACAGCGCCGCCATTCATCGCACGGGACCTGCATGCGTGACCTCAGATCCCCAAACAGGTGTGTCGCCCCCCCCACCGACCCCCGACCCCCGAAGAAACACACACTTGCATTCAGCGACAGCAGAAGCGAGGGATCATATAGGAGCGAGAGAAGGAGTGCTCTGTAAGGGCCACTTGAGGAGCGACCGGAGAAAAATGTATGTAATTAAAGCGCCGTGTTTTCCACGCCAGACGTGGAGCGCGAGGGGGAAGAAGAAGGTTTGCCACGGGGCAGTCCAGCACTTTACACTCGCTCCTGCTCCCATGACAGCGTTCAGTCGGCGTTACCCGGTGACTCAGCGCTTCACGGAGGAGCTCGCCGTGCACGTGGACGGCGCCGCCATCCCCGGCGTGCACGTGTGGCGCTCGTTTCCTCGCCGACACCTCCTTGTTCACGGCCTCCGATGAAACCCATGCATGTCTTTTGACACGTATTTTTCTGCAGAATATTGTACTTTAAAAACATTAAAAATACCTGGATCATGATGCACGAGTGTCAGTTGATCACATGACAACAATAAAATGATCAAACCTATCACTTGATTGACAGGACGGAACAGCCAGTCACACCTGATGCTAACCTCAGAGCCAGAGAGCGATGATGTCATCAGTTCACTCAGGTCACGTGACTCTTGGTTAAATACAACATTGTGTCTGTAAACACAACTCGCACACAATACACACAACCGTGTTTGTGAAGGTCTATATCACAGACTGAAGAAGATGATGATGATTCAATACTGTATTTAAATAACGGCTCCGTTGTCATCCGCAGCTGTGATTGGTTGGCTGGGCGGCAAAGCATTATGGTAGCTGTTCAAGTCACCGTTACTGAGAGGGTTTGTCGAGAGCGATGACGCCTCATACGCAATGTTAAGTCAAAATAAATGCCATTAAATAAATACAACAATCATTGTGTATTCAGTTGAATGCAGAGGTTTTCAGATCGAGATCCTCGCAATAAACCAGCGTGAACTTTATTCAATACGAGAACTCATGACCTTTATATTCATCCAGTCTTAGCTAGCACTGACCTCTGACCTTAAGAAAGCATATAAAGGGACATTAAATGTAAAGTAAGTCATTTTTATTTATAAAGTGCTTTTCCAGACCAGGGTCACAAAGCGCTTAAACAATCAAAACACTATTCAATAAAGTATATACTTTGAAGGTCAAGATAACACTGAGAACAACACAGGAGTTCCAGAAAATCAGGGAATGTGTTATTATTCTTTTGTACAGAAGCTTTAAAAGGGACAAAATACTTTGATTGACACACGACACGTGAACCATCAAACAAACCCTGGGTTCGGACCAGAGAAGACCCTTTAGATAAACAAAAAAAAGAGAAATGTTTCCACAGAAACAAAGGGCGGTCGAGCAGATTTCTTCCTTTTTCTTGCCTTTTCCTGGCAAATTAGGACGAAAATTGGTTCCAACGCCCATCCATCCCCCTCTACCCATCCATTGTTCGGCCCGATCACTCTCTTGTCTCGGCAGGACTCTCCCTGCACCCATCTGCCCTTTCTTCTTCATTCCACCTCTGCGCCTCCCTCGCCTCCCCCTCGCCTCCCCCTCCGCGGCGCTTAATGGCACCGGCATCCAGTGTGGAATATAGATCAGTGCGAGATGGATGTGGCACCGGGAGCTCCGGCCGGTCCCGTAGGTCCCAGACCAAAGATTAACTAAATATTAGCTGACAGGAAGAGAGAGAGGCCGGCGACGACGCAGCTGCCAGCAGAACAAACGACGGAGGCTGTTTTTTAACCCCGTCCTGCTCCTGGGAGGAGGAGACGCAACAAACACACACCGTGCAACAACAACAAAAAAAAATACCCACAACACATCGGGGGTACACACACTGGAACATCGGAGTGTGCCCGGGGAGACGACGTACACTAATCACATTCTCTCCTCCCCCCCTCTTTCCCCGGCCTCCCACAGCGGACCACGACGGGGGGAAAAAAAAGGGAATAAATCTTTATTAGGCGATGTGTCCCTGCTTTATCGATCGCTTTCCCTCCTTTCCTACCCTCCCCTCGCGTCACACCCTCCCCCCTTTGCTTTTGTTATTTTAGGCGTGTGTCTGCCACCCAGTCCAATCCAGTCAGGCGGTACATCAGAGACGACCATTACCCACGTCTCCCTGGGCTGGGCTGTCACTGGCGGTGATGTGGGGGTGCAGCAGCCACCCAGGAGGGGGACGACGACACCCGGCTAATGGCGAGACCGTGGAACAGAAGGGTTTGGATATGACAGACTCGGGGAGATCCTCGGATGTATACGGTCAGAACCTGACACCTGACTTCACCTCGGATCAGGGCCTCGGTGTCACGACATAATATTATCTGACGAAGTATGTTAGATCAAAGGAGAATTTACAAAAACAAAGATCATTTTGTCGCACAAGAGTAGATCAACCATTAAAAAAGGAGTGTAAGTAAGTAAGTAATTTATATTTATAGATCGCTTTTCTAGACTAGGCTCACAAAGCGGATAAACTATTTAAAAAAATACTCAAAAAATATATACGAAAAGGATCAAGATAACAGCGATGCAGCCATCATGAATCACCATCAACCGTTTGAATACCATGGGTTCCAAACCTCAATCACACAAAGGGCGAAAATACTTGAACAATAATTGACAAAATGTGCTTTAAAATGTTGCTGCGATTTATAAACATACGCATTGTTTGAATAGAAAAATCACAAGAAATCTAAATAGAGGCAGTATTTCTGTTTCAGGCTCATGAATTTAGAAAAAGCATTCAAAAATAAACCACAAATATAAGAATATGTGTGTTTACAATGTTATTATATTGTAATTATAAACCTGTAACCTGTAAACCTGGACCTTTGTTGAATTCATGTGTTCATTGTTGAGAGTTTTCATCCTTATTTGTATTCAGCTTCCTATTATATAAGCCTTATAAAAAACATATATATACATTATTATCATTATTCTATAGAACTGACACTATGCTAAGCTAACATAGATGTCAGAGAAGACATGAAGGCGGAAGAAATCTAGAGTGAAATATTGTTTAATATCACCAAAATATTTAGTTAACAAACAAACAAACAATATTTCATTCACAACTACTCTTCTTTTCTTCAACATTTTTTTACAGCCGTTTAACATGTTCCAAATGTGTGTTTTTTCAACTAAAATGGTTGTTGTTGTAATTATATTAGGAGAGACTAAAATGGCAGCTAACATTAGCCATTAGCAGAGAATGCTAACAGCGCGAAGCAGAAATTAAAGCTAACGCTATTTGTGAGAAGCATTTGCTATTAGCTTTAAAATAACACTGAAGAAGATTAAGGAAAATAAAGTAGAAGAAAATGATGAACCAAAATGTGTTTTTCTGCTAAAAGGGAGACTTTTAAAAAGGCAACATGACATCATAACGTTGGCATCTTTTGTTCCACCGTGAGCTAAATGCTAATTAGCATCTCCTGGACGCATCCCTCCACCATGAATATTTGAACGCGGAACAAGAACAAACTCCTCCAGAGCGCTCCGTCTAAATGACAAGCGTTTACAGAACTAATGACAGCAGATGTAACTCCGAGCCGAGCGGGGAAAAAGAAAAAACATCTGGGCGAGGGGGGGGGAGGCCATTCCCAAAAACTTCTAAGAGAAACATCACAGCAAATAGGCCGAGTTCCTGTTCGCCGTGTGATTCCAGACGCTGGTAAACAAGAGACGTCGTCGAGACCCCCGGGGTCTGGACGGGAACGGCTAGCGGCGCGAGCGAGGCTAAGCTAGCTTCCCTGTGGGAGCGGCGGAACAGGAAGCTGCTGTGGAAACACGCCGTATCCAGATCGGCTCCGTGTAAATAAGAGATGAGCTGCTATCGCCCGGCTTGGGAAACGAAGCTGGAAAACCGAGGAGGGGGGTTCGAGCTCGACGGGAGCGTCGAAGGGAGGATTCGGAGAAGACGTGGTAGGAAAACGACCCGGGATGACGGACAGGAATGCGCCGAGAGATGCCGAAGAAGTCACTTGTTGACAATTTCTGGGACGTGGAGAAAGATTTTTTGGATGATCAAACTTAATTTGGCAAAAATAGTGAATGGAATTCAAGTCAAATGGAAGATATTTTTTAACATGAATTTAAATTGTGAAATTATCAAACTAGTTTCATTTAAACTGTGATTTAAGGCATAAAACAGGATCCATGATGATGCCAAAACGCCAGTGACTCAGATAAAGTACATTAAAATACACACATACATGTAATATTTACATTTTTTTGTTTCACTATTTTTAAAAACAACAATAATAATCCACCAAACACTCAAACTCAATCAATCAAGGGGCCCAAAGGTATTTGGAACACTTGGTTGTAAGTTTAAATCTACAATTTACATTCGATTTATAGTTGTATTTGCCTTTTTTGTAGATATTTATTTGTATTTATTCAGAATATATGATCCAGAAGCATGTCTGGGTTATAAATACACAGAATTCAAAGACAAAAGGTAGTTTTTCAAAGCAGAGCCGACAAGGAAGCGAGTAAGATAAAGTTTAGACAAAACTAAATTCCTGTCTCTGCGTCTCACAACTGTACATGGTTCTGGACCTGGTTCCACGCCCTCCCACCTCCTCGCTCGGCACCTGAGCCCGCCGGGGCCGGAAGACTCGAGGGGTAAAAAATCCTGGTCGCTGTGACTCAGATTCCTGATATTCCACAGAACCACTGACCTCTCCGAACGCAAACAAGCAGTGGATACTTTTGCTGGAGGGACCGTGAGCAGGTCTTTTTTTCACGCCGCGACCAACGTTGACCTTTGGCTTCACAAACTCCCCGGGGGTCAAGCGAGGAGGTCAGCGCGGGGCCAGCTCAGCGGGAGGAAGCGCCTCGACGAGTGAGCGCCTCTGTTCGCCGATCGGGTTCAGCGGCAGGTAGAACCCTCATCCCCGCGACCCTTGTTGACTCTACTGCGCCGGCTAGCATGTTAGCATGCGTGTGCGTGCAAGAATGGGAACGTGATAGGGTGGGAATGATGACAGACGGGAATGCCATCCACCCTCTTATCATTAGCATGCCTCACCTTTATTCGGCCCGACACCGAGCCATAAACATGCTCGCTGAGCCATTAACACACAATGGCCGTCGACACACACTCCACTCCATCCACACACACACACACTCTTTGGAGTCATCCATGCACATCTGAAAAGGTCATTATTAACAATGAGAGCCACATGAAGAGGCAAATTTGTCGGTGGTTTGACAGCCGTTCCGAGTCTAATTGGCACATATAGATGAAATGGATAATAGCGACATCACCGCCACGCTTGCTTTTTAGCTTCGGCGGCGACGGATGACGACGTGATCCGAGGTCCGTCTCGGTTCTTGACGGGCACGGCTCGATAACTACAGATACATTTATTGTGACTGGAGTCGTGACGTATCTTCTACAGAGAGTCAGAAGGTGAGACTTCAACTTCAGACTGAATCTGAGAAGGAATTAAAGTTAAAGAATTGAAGTCCTGTTTTAATTTACCAATCTGTCTTGAATAGGAAGCATCATAGATACAACAAATTAGGGCTGCACGATATATCCGAAAAATATCGATATCGCGATATTGGCACATTCGATATGCATATGGAAAATGTGATAATTTATCATTTTTTATTGTATACATCATGCATTTCTTAAATGCACACTTTGACCAATCAATGTCAAGTTCTGTAAAGTTGTACATTTGTACTTCTATGTCTCGTTGTCGTTTACGTCACCGTCCGTCTGTGAACTGTGCGCCGCAGCATGCTAGGCCTGGTTGCTATGGCGACGTGTCTTGTCTGTGCACTGACTTAGCTCGGTATATCCAGTGAAGTAAACCTAACTTATGATCTAGTCAAACACTAGTGATCCAGTCACTCGTCTCTTTCAACCTCCTTTGTTAAAGCAACATATCGTAAGAACTTTTCATCTCGTCTCAATTGTTTTCTTATAAGATCGTGAACTTCCAAACAAACCTGTCCGTCTTCACCGTATGCTAACGAGCTAAGTTGTTAGCGTCATTTATAAAGTGTTATGTGTGCGTGTACATGGATTTATTATTGATTTGGTGATATGACGACGCGCCGGCGGCTCCTCTCTGATGTCGCTCAGTTTCGCGGGAAACCGATGCAAGTCCCGCGAGACTGAGTGCTATAAGTTATATTTTTCTACCATCATGGCACAGTGAGCGGAAATAAACGAATGGGAAATATCATCGTTTTCCTTCTTTAAATCCCCGGACCTTCACTTCAGTACTCGCGGCTACATTTTTAGACGAAAGAAAAAAATATCGCATTAATATCGATATTGAATTCAAGACACCAATATAGAATATATCGCACTTATTTCCAATATCGTGCAGGCCTAATAGGAAGATCAAAGATACAACAAATTCATTTCCTTCAACCTCGGTTTAACCGTTTTTAGACGTCTGTGTATAATTGATCCATAATCCACACCAGCATGAACATGATTCTGGAATATTGCAAGAGAAAGTTTGTTTTCATGATTGAATTCTATTCGCCATAACAATAACAACAACATTAAGATGGTTTTCAAACCATATTAAAATCATAGAGAAAGTCTAAGACACAGTTAAGAAGCACTTATCCTGTTAAAATGTTGTATCGTGACTGAAGTGGAGAATCATTTATAACATAGTTTAACTTCATGATAAAAGTAAAAACATTTCTTCCTGATCACAGTTTAACTCCCGGGGGCCACATGAATGCAGTGAAGTGACCCCCCGGGGCCACACTGATACCATAGTAAACAATGTCATCCACCGTTTGAACTGAAATAAATCCTCTTTGTCTTCAAAACAAAAGCTCAACCAGGTTCTATTTACATTCATTTACATGCATTCAAATATGATTCAAAGCACTGAGACGTCGCATACCTCCACCAAGGTGCCAATACTTCATAAAAACAGCAATCAACAAAACGACTGCAGTTTCTAACGGCGACCTCATGAGCAGCAGCAGCAGGTAGCGGCCATACAAGTGAAGAATATTAATATATATATATATATATATTAATTATATATTAATAATTAAAATAAGAATATTAAACAATTTCCCGAAGGAGACGTACTGAGGGATCAATAAAGTTTTACCTTACCTTACCTTAAGAACAAACGCCTTTAACTAGAGTAAATATAGATTAAAGTTAACTTTCAACATTCATCAAAGCAAGCGAGTGATTGACAACCAGAACTTGTCAAGTCACACCAGAGAACAAATCTTACTCAGCATATTGATACTTATTCATATACTATGTACGTAGACAATCAAGTGTTTGGTAGTAAAAAATATGCAGCAAATATTCCGTGGGAATATGATGAGAGTGAAGTACAAGCTGATGTTTGCACTCAGTTTAAAGTTAAAGATACCGGACATGACATGTAGATTCAGGTTGTTAATTCACTTCATTGTTGATATAAGTTTATATTTGTTGTTGATATTTTGAGAAGCACTTTCCCACAAACACTTTCACATTTGAATACAAAGTATTTGTTCATTTCTTTGTTGTAAAAGCCAGAAAAAGTGTTGCATCTTTAAAAGAAACAATATATCGTTGTTACTACAGTAATATATTGTATTGTATCACATGTATCGTGATATGCATCGTATCGACAGATTCTTGACAATACACAGTGTATTATTGTCAATACACTGACAATAACACCTTCAAATCCAACAAATGAAAGATGAAGTTCTGCTGGAAGAAGCTGCTCGAGCTCCGTCCGAGCCTCTGAGAGAACAGACGTGATCAAAGTACTCCACGACTCCGAGTATTGTGACAACAGCGGGAGCAAGTGCAGTCTTGATCACGTACACACAAGCGCATGTACACATATATTGAACATTCCACTGCAGTAAGCAGAGTCTTGCACTGCTTTGTGCTTATTTCAGCAGCGCATCGGTGCAAAGAGGAATTCATTAAAAAGAAAAAAAAAAGAAGTGAAAGGGAGCATGAGATGGGAGAACGCTGAGTGCTGCATTCCCCTGTTGTTATTATTGCCAAATCGAAGAGAGAGGGGCGGCGGGTAATAAAAGTCATTAAATGAAATAGAAAAAAGGCCTTTTAATAGGGTCTTGTCATTGTGGATTTAGTAGCCTTTCTGTCGCCTGCTCCCACCGCTCGCTCGCACCAGGAGGCGGGAGCGAGCGAGGAGGCCCGACCCCATTCCTAGACGGACTCGAGGCCCGAGCGAGGAGCTGACGTACGGCCGCCGGCGTCTGGGACGAGAGCGGCGGCGGCGGCGAGGTCGCCCCGGTTGATCGTTTTTAACCCCGTGTTGGCGGTTCTGGAGCGAGGCCTCACGGAGCGCGAGACGGGAACCTGGAGCCGGTGATTTAGGAGGTGTTTGGAGGATGTCTGGGAGCTCGAGCGCTGCCACCTCTTGAGTCATGTCTCAGTGAAAGTTATGGCTGGACGTAGAGCACGGAACGAAGCACGAGGAAGATGTTGTCATCGGTGGTGGGAAGTGTATATTCAAGGCTGAATGTGGGAGACGGTCTCTGGGACGGTGACGTCAACCGGGATCCTATGGAAACTATGAGCTCTAACCCAGTAATATGTGGTTTATGTCAACAGAAAGTTCAAGTCTGAGCCAAACGTCGAGTTGATGCCACTCTGTAATATTACACTAGAATAATAAACTATACAAAAATATTCATATGTATAGAAACATACATATATGTAATTTTTCTATAAGAATTTTGTAGGAAAACACATGACAACACTAACTAAACTGACTTGCTTTCAAAAAAAAAACCTATGATACTAAGAAACAACAAAACCTAGTATACTGTGACACAACAAAACCCAATTTTACTATGAAACAATAAATCCTTTGATACTATGAAACAACAAAACATAGGAAACTAAAGAAACAAAACCTATGATACTATTCAATAACACACCCTATGATACTATGAAACATACAAAACATAGGAAACTATGAAACAATATAACCTATAATACTATGAAACAACAAAACCTATTATACTATGAAACAAAAAAACATAGGAAACTATAAAGAAACAAAACCTATAATACTATGAAACAACAAAACATAGGAAACTATGAAACAATATAACCTATAATACTATGAAACAACAAAACCTATTACACTATGAAACAACAAAACATAGGAAACTATAAAGAAACAAAACCTATTATAATATGAAACAAAAAAAACATAGGAGACTATAAATAAACAAAACCTATGATACTGTGACTAAGATGTTAGTCTATATATAACACCCAAACCTTTCGGTCATCCTACCTCAGCTACCACACGAACCATGACTCTATATATATTCCGTTAGAAAGTAAAAACATATTCTATGGTAGTTATCGTTTGGTTACGATACGACTAAAACACTAAAAGCTATCAATGAGATCATCAAGAGACTCAATAAGTGGCAAAGACGATACAATATACATCAATATATTGAGATACTGTAGGAAAAACAATACATTAAGTTATAATTTCACTGCAGGAAAACTGTCACATCATAGTTTATGAGAAGAAGGATCTCGTGAAGTTGATACTGTTTACATCACAGATCTTCAGACGATCGAGCCACGAGCTCCACTTTACTTCCTCCACCTGCTTTGAAGCACTTTTGTTCGGAGCTAATAAAGCCGGCGGTTGTTAGCAGCGAGTGCTTCGCTTACAGGTACCTTTTGAGTTATTAGTTCGGCCCCAAAACGCCTCGTTAGGAGCCGGAATAAAGCGAAGCAGTTACACAAAGGACGTCTAATAAATAACCATCTTCTTAAACCGATGAATGCAGATGTGAGCAGACTCACAACATGTTGTGTGTTTACAGTAACGGTAGCATCACAGCGATCCATCTTAGTGTGTGTTCAAAACTGTGTTTATGCATCATGACCAACACTTAAACACAATATACATTTAACTGACTTAATAAGGCCAGCAAGAGCAGGATTTGTTGCTTGTTTTTTTGTGTTTCTTTTTTTGCAACGGCATAAAAATAGTCGCACATAGAAGTGATTTTATTTTGGTCCGTTGTGTTCTAGGAAGGTTTTGAGGTTTCATTATTAACTGGTACAAAACCTTTGATACTGTGAAACAACAAAACCTATGATTCTATGAAACAAAACAACAAAACCTACGATTCTATGCAACAACAAAACCTATGATACTATAAAACAACAACATCTATGATACTATGAAACAAAAAAAAACCTATGATTCTATAAAACAACAAAACCTATGAAACCAAAAAACCTATGATTCTGTGAAACAACAAACGTATAAAACAACAAAACCTAATGTTCTATGAAACAACAACACCTATAATACTATGAATCAACAACACAGTACTACGAAATACTATGAAACAACAAAACCTATGATACTGTGAAACAACAAAACGTATAAAACAACAAAACCTAATGTTCTATGAAACAACAACACCTATAATACTATGAATCAACAACACAGTACTACGAAATACTATGAAACAACAAAACCTATGATTCTGTGAAACAACAAAACGTATAAAACAACAAAACCTAATGTTCTATGAAACAACAACACCTATAATACTATGAATCACCAAAACCTATTATTCTATGAAACAACAACACCTATGATACTATGAATCAACAAAACAGTACTACGGTACTATGAAATACTATGAAACAACAAAACCCATGAAACAACATCACACATCTGGACACACAAAGAGACAATGTTATGAAGGTATTTTGAGTTATGCATTCCTGGCACAGATACAACACATTCGTAAAAACAATTTGCAACAGGAGGCCGTCAACACTGAGTCTGGTTCTGCTCCAGGTTTCTGCTGAAAGGAAGTTGGTCCTTGCCACTGTCACACTGTGAAGTGTCTTCAGATAACTTTGTTACGACACTTTAAACTAGATTGAATTGAACCATTTTGAAACAATCCTTGGCCCAGACTGGTGGTCATGTGACCCTCCATCTGAGGTCCACGAACGTATTCAGTCCACAATCCTCATTCCGAAAAGAAAACCCTGAAGCCGGACTTAAAGGCGGCTACGCCCATATAAGGGCTGGAGTTCCTGCGCGGCGTGTCACAGGATCGCCGTTGAAAACCAAGACTATTCAACGTCGAGCTATCGCGTTTCGTCGGGCGAGGGGAAATCGAACGTCACGGCGAAGGAAATATTATCTCGAGTCGGGAGCGAAAAACGAACCCAACGAATCCACTCGCGACGGGTTCGTCGAACATTGTGACGTCACCGACGATAAACCACCTGACGACCATATAAGGATCACACCTGTCCAGGTCAGCAACAGGAAGTCAGCGACAGGAAGTCATCGACGACCAGGAGTTGGTGTCGATGGTGAAAACATCGCAAGATCAAAGGAGGGTTTATTTATAGAAGAACAAATACTTTTATCGCCACATGTTCCATCACGCGACCGACATGTTTCCACGACCAATCGTCCTCCCGTTCAGCGGCATCATGGGACGAAGGTGTGGAGTCTGAGAGACCCAGGAGCTCCTCCTGAACGTCTCCTCACATGAATGCACTTGCTGCCCCCTCGCTCCCCCCTCGGACTGGACCAGATGTTTACACTAGCTCCGGGGGCTCCGCCATGTTTCCATGACGATGCGAGCACCGGGGTGAGCAACATGGTCAGGGGGTAGACCTGAGGCTCCAGGGCTCTCACGTCCAAAGACCTCTATTCACGAGCCCGTCTCTGGCGTCTCTTTTTTCCCAGGGACACCATGCGGGGAGCGCTATTATGTCAGCCATCTTTTCACCGGACTCCGGGGCCGGTCTCTGGCCCACGTTGGCTGGTCCTGGACGTCTTTTGTGCGGAGACGAATGGAATCTAGGAAGGAAAATAAAAAGCAGGTCCACCCACGTGAAGGGAAACAGCCCACACACACACACACACACTCACTCACACAAACACACAACCCTCACCCTCCGCTCGACAACACATACGACAAGCTGGTGCAAGATTCTCGTCCCGCATCTTAAATTCTGCACCTCCGTGGACGGAACGCTCGACGCGCCGAGATGTCGAGCTTCTTTTTGAAGAAGATGTTGTGCGACGTTGTGTGTGTTCTTGCCAAACATGTCGTCGCTGCTGCTGCTGCTGCACCTTCATATGTGGCAGACTTCTCTCCCTGGTATTTGACTTCGCTGCTTTGTCACACAAACAATAAGCGTCTAGTGTTTGCAAATATTCTTTTATGAGCCCCGGCTAGCGGCGGCTGGTTTTTTTGTTTTCCCTTCAGCCGCACTGCTGTAAATTATGCCCGATATTGTCGCCCGTCCGGGGCCCAATGCATAACGTGCTTGATTTACAATGTGATAAAAGAAAGAAAAAAAAAAGGTCACACTATTGTACTGTCGACGACAAGGGGTCGAACCAAATGTTCAAGAACCAGTCTTGACAAGTATTTATTTAAGGAGCATTTTCAATTGATCTTTAATCATCTCCGTGTTTGTTTCTCCTCCATCAAACACTCACCAAATGTATCCTTGTTTACCGTTACAGTGTGTATTATTGTACTAGCTTCTGTTCCTCGCCGTGTCTTCAACACAGACATCTTTACATGTCGCCGTATCAACAAGAACAACATACGTGTTCCATGTTTGCATGTTTGCTAACATTAACAAACACATGCTGCTAAGCTAACGTCAACACGGGTCTAGTGGAAGTTTTCTCTTTCTCTGTGTCTTTTTTTCCAAAGTAGTTTGAATTGTATTTACCCGACAGACGATAAGAAAACATGTTCCGTTTATATATGTCACAGTACAGATTGGAATACAGTAGAATCTGGAAACCTACTAGTACAGATTGGAATTCCTACCGCTGAACTGGGATCTGAATATTGGAATTCCAATCTGTACTAGTAGGTTTCCAGATTCTACTAGTGAATTCCAATATATACTAGTACCGATTGTAATCCTACTACTGTATTGGGATCTGAATATTGGAATTCCAAACCGCTCGAGGACAAATGGGAATTCTACCAGGACAATCCCTAATTCTAAAAGGAGAAATTCGGATCAAAATGTTTTGGAAAATAGACTGAATTATGGAATTCCAATCTGTACTAGTAGGATTCCAGATACTACTGGGTTCCAATCTGTACTGTGACATATATATTGTGTTGGTCACTTGTTTCAGTTGTGTGTTTGAAGAGATTGTCTGGTGCAAAAATAACTAAAAACAAAATTCTTTCCGACCATCTTTTTTCCAACATTAAATGAAACTAGGACTCAAACAATTAAGGGAAAGAAACAACTACAAAAACACAATATTTAAAATACAAACAAATGCAATATGTTTACGATGTTCCTGATATTGATTCAGTTATTTTCACTTTTTTTATATAAAGCAAGTACTACTAACTATTACTAAGTAAGTTCAGGCTGAGAAAATGAACTTGTCCAACCAGAAAAAACATTTCTTCATGTGTATTTTTATTTCGAGAAATATTTTCGAACAAGGTACCATGTGTTTATATCTTATTACATCCTTTCAATCCGCACAAAACCACATTCAAATCCTATGTTTACAACACAATAAAGGTTTCGTATCGTAATATAATGTAACAAATGGTAGGGTTTGGCCACTTTGGTTATCTTTACACAAAACTACTAACCATCGACCAGTACTCTTTACAGTATATCCCCCTTTTTTAAGCATGTTTAGCTTTAGAAAAAGTATTTTTTGCCGAGTTGGCGAAATATAGTGAACATCAGACCCGTCATTTGATTGATCAGTGACACGAAAAATACCATCAAATATAGTAGAAATATATGAGCAGGTTAAAAAAAAGTGTTACTTCTAGCTGTACCTCCACAAATATAAATCCAGCAACACCCGCCTAATCTGATCCAGAGTATAATCCTCAACACCCTCATCAGCTCGGGGACTCAAAGATGAACGAATGAATAAATAAACCTGGTCGTCTCACTCTCTCAATGACATCACCGCGTGGAAAAGTGAAAGAGTAGATGACGCAGAAACATAATTAAGATTCTCCCGAGCGTGAACAAATTAACCTGAGTTACGAGCAGGCAGAAGCAAACGATGGACGCACAAGAGCGATCCGTCCCGGGAATAGACGCTGGCAGAGCAGGGATGACATTCACAGTCAGGCGGGCACGTCCAGTGGTATTCTGGGCGGGAGGGACCGGAATATTACGGGTCAACTGGTCCAACAACATCAGCAGACGGGGATGAAAATTCCATGAATCACCATTAAATTATGAAATGATCACTCCCAGCACAAAGTCAACCCAATGAAATAAAAGAACCCACAGCTCTGAACAACAGCACTTGTAAAGTACGTGAGTTAACAAGTAGGAGTGTGTATTCTCACGGACGTGTTGACACAATACTTGATGTTACAGGGTTGAATATACGATATACAGTATGATGAAGATACTGTAGGAGCAAGGATCAGCTCAATGAAATAAAACATATATTGGTTGTTCATAGAGCTGCACGATAAGATGTGCGATATGCATCGAAAACTTGTGATCATTTATCTTTTTTATTGTATAAATCAAGCATTTCTTAAATACACACTTCGATCAATCAGTGTCACGTTCTGTAAAGTTGTCAATTTGTACTTCTATGTCTCGTTGTTGTTGACGTCTCCGTCTGTCTGTGAACCGTCTGTTTCCCGTTATGATATTACTTTATCAGATCATTTAGACACAGAAGCATTTTTAGGTGAAATAAAAAAATATTGCATAAATATCTATATGGAATATCGCACTTATTTCCAATATCGTGCAGCACTAGTACTTCACAGGTACAAGCAAAATCAAGTGAATATTTGTAAGTAAAGTTTGTACTAATAATAATCTAATCAATATGATGATATACGTCATTTACTTTCCAACCTTTAGAGAGTATATGCCGTTTTACGTCGGCATTAAATTCAGATAAAAACAGCAAAATAAATCATACAGAGTTTGTATTTCACTTATTTTCAGGTTTATTTTTTGACTGAACTCGACTGAAACGAACGTCTTGACGTGAAAAAACGGGCTTGTATTTTTATACAATTGGGTAAAAAAAACTGCAGTAGTAATAGTAGTGTCGGTACACAATTTGTAAAACTAGCGATCAATGTGATTTCAAAAACAGAACTTTATGTACAGAGCAGAGAGCTTTGTGTCTCCTTTAGTCTTAAAGAATGTTTTTAATCAAAGATAAGGATAAAAAACATATAATTTAATCTTTGTGTACATTTACTCTTAACATCGGGAAGTTTTGTCTAATACTGTGTACGATAAGTTGAACCATCTACCGTTTGTTTAGTAGTTAATAATTCCCTACTTTAGCGTGTGTATGCTAATAGTGCTAGCTTGTTGAATTCTATAACCTGACAGAATAGGGTCGCCATAGAAACGTGGCCAAACGAGACATTCCCACCTCACCATGACTGTACTTCCGAAGAAACCAATCACCTTCCAGACAATAATAATCAATAGAACAGAAGTGATATCAACGATTCGACTCGACATCGGGGTTAAAACCGGATGATTGACGACGGCGTGTGTCAGCGGACATTCCGGGTCGTGGATAATAAATAGCCGTGGTCGTCACGACGGGACACGTGGCGAGCGGCGAGCGGCGGCGGCTCATCAGTCAGATTTGGGGCGGCGGCATGATAACAATGACATGTAGCTTCACGCGAGGAATTAGCCTAACAAGCGGCGGCGGATAAATGGGCCGCGGCGTACGCTTTAATGATATTGCAGCGAGCGACATATGCCAGGCATCACCGTGTCACTCCTCAGGGACGCGGGGCTTACGGTAACAGGATCGCAAGAATGAGGTGTGTGTGTGTGTGTGTGTGTGTATTCTACCTCCTGGCATTAAGCCCTTGAGGGGGAGCGAGGGGGGCCTGGAGATGGGGGTGAAGGGGGTCAGCGGGGGGGCAGGACAGTACATGTCAGGAGTGAATGAGGGCAGTGCAGATGAACTTGACCCAGACTGCAGGACTGGAACAGGAAGGAGGTAATGAAGTGCAAACATGCTTTGTCATGCCATAGGATTAGAATGCTATAATTAGAGGACGGGGCCGCAGAATGCTAGCCCTCCTTTCAGCGCCATGAGTCGCCGGATGACAGGAGGACGGCCGAGCAAAGACGCCGCCGGTCGGAACGAGTCGGAAGGTTTTCTCTCCGTCGACGTTGACGAGTTACGGCCAGGATGTTGTGATCGGTGCAGGAAAGACTAGTCAATGGATGCTATCTTAGGAATGTCATCAAACACATTAGCTTTAGCATGTCTGACAACGTAGCACAAATACCTGCTTAAACTACAATGAATGTATCTCCCCTCGCCAAGCTAGTTGACTTTTTTCAATTCAGGGTGCTATGCTAACTGTCCAGCTAGCTATTGGCGAGAGAATCTGCTAGCATAAACGTTATTAGCCTGTCCGACACGACAACTTAGTTTAGTAAAGAATGCACAAATAGTTGCTACACAAAGAAGCAATGTTCAAATGAGCAGTTTACCATCACTGTTATTTTGACAATAATTCAAGATGCTAACGATACAGCTAGCTATTGGCGAGAGATTCCGCTAGCATACACGTTATTAGCCTGTCCAACAACTTAAGAACGCACAAATAGTTGCTACACAAAGAAGCAATGTTCAAATGAGCAGTTTACCTTCACTGTTATTTTCACAATAATTCAAGATGCTTACGATACAGCTAGCTATTGGCGAGAGAGTCCGCTAGCATACACGTTATTAGCCTGTCCAACAACTAAAGAACGCACAAATAGTTGCTACACAAAGAAGCAATGTTCAAATGAGCAGTTTACCTTCACTGTTATTTTGACAATAATTCAAGATGCTAACGATACAGCTAGCTATTGGCGAGAGATTCCGCTAGCATACACGTTATTAGCCTGTCCAACAACTTAAGAACGCACAAATAGTTGCTACACAAAGAAGCAATGTTCAAATGAGCAGTTTACCTTCACTGTTATTTTGACAATAATTCAAGATGCTAACGATACAGCTAGCTGTTGGCAAGAGAATCTGCTAGCGTACACGTCATTAGCCTGTCCGACAACTTAAACCACTAAATACATCCCATAAAAAAAACAATGTTCAATTATTGCCTCATATAAGTTAGAGTCTATTTCAATAAAATAGTTTTAGTCTAGGTGCTATGCTAACTGTTCAGTAAGCTGTTAGCGAGAACCTAGTATACAAGTTTTTAGCCTTAAGAGCAACAACAACAACAGATACTTTCTACAAAAAGAAAAATTATGGCTAAAAGTCTAAGCTCCAGTCTTTCAATCAATAACAGGTGCTAATCTAACATTCTAGCATACAAGTTAATTACCATTGCGCTTCCTGGTTGTTAGCTTGTTGTTTCAAATGATGTGTCATAGCTAACAACTAACAACACACTGTGAAGCTACAGTTAAACAGCCAGAGTGTAATGTTCTTATACATAAACAAATGTATCTAAACATTTAATATTGTTATCCAAACGGTTGTGTTTATTTAATGTTGAATATTTAAGTATATAATTATAATGTAAGCGTCTCATTATATGCTCATTATTTCACGGAGAAGTGTCGGACACGACCAATTAAAGGTGTAAGACGTTCACAACAATACACAACTAGCTTTGTTAACCAAGTGGCATGTTATTACACACCTGGTATCCAATGAAGAACACACACAGGCCAAATACAGGTGCTAACAAAGGAGGCTAGAGGATTAAGAAAAATGATTTCTAGGCAATATTTAAGCTTAAAAAGCCACATCATATTTAGGACATGACGGAGTATAAGAAGGCGTTAGCGTTAGCTCAATTCTCATAGCAACTTAGATGACTTATGACTCATAAACAACAAAACAAAAACCAGAAGCAGATCAATTCCTAAAAACTAAATCATACAACAAGTTAGTACTTGTAAATGCTACAACAATATGCTATAAAGGATGTAGCCCAACGACACAGGCCGAGCAGCTTTTGAAAACCTCAGCATACAAAGTAGAGGTCGGAATTGTTAGAATACCAAAAATGTTTTACAGTTCAATCCAACTTTGTCAAAGGTTAGGAGCGTCTCACGAGAAATGTTGCTTTTAATAACAATAGATTATTGTACAACACAGCATGGCGTTACAAAACATGACTGAGTACTGTTAACTAGACTTTGTTATTCAGCCTCAGTTCAACTTTAGACACATATAGTACTTTTTCATGGGTGTATTATGAGGAGCAGGTTCAGAGGATCAATAACTGAATTATATCTTTGTAGAGAATCACATGTAAACAACAACTCTTTAGGAAAAATGATACAATGTTTCAACTTTACATTAATCTTTGGTAAAAACAAGATGGCAGAGATGTCAGCAAAAAGACAGCAGCTGCCAAATACAAGTTCAGATCTATGGACGATATCGCTGCTCGGTCAGGATCGATTTGTAAAGATGAAAGTGTTTACGTTTGTCGACTTCAAATACAGGACAAGAATAAAACAGAAGATTGAAATCCTCAATGTCTTCACTGTGGTCATCATGTGAGCTACATGCGTGTTTAGCTAGCTGTTAGTGAGAACATCTAGGTTAGGTTAGGCTAGCATACAAAGAAAAAAAGGAATGCTCAAATAGTTGCTACAAAAAAAAACAATCTAAATTATCGTCTGAAGTTTAAGATACAGTTTACCGTCATTAATGATTTCAGTCCAGGTGCTATGCTAACTGTACAGCTAGCGGTTAGCGAGAACCTCAACTGTCATACAAGTTATTTGCCTGTCGGACAAGTGGATTAAGTAAAGAATTGATAAAAAAAACAACAATTATTTTCTACAAAAATAAACAATGTCCTAAATCATTGCCTCACATTTAAGTTACATTTTACTGCAGCAGTTTTCTTTATTAATAATTCATGTCCAGGTGCTACGCTAACTGTCCAGCTAACTGTCATTAACAATAATATTTGCTAGCATACAAACCATTAGCCTGTTTGTAAGTTGATTCAGTAAAGAAAACACAAATAGTAGTAAAAAAACAATGTTGTTTTTGTTGTTGTTGTCGTTTCAAAGCTGTGTTATATGCTAGCTGCTAGCATCACACAGCATACGCCACCTCAAACATATTACACATAATTTACGTAAGTCTTTCTGACAACTTGAATCAGTAAATTAAGAAGAATAGTTGCTCAAATAAAAGATGAAATGTTTAAACAACAAACACTTATTATTTTATCAACAACTCAAGTCCAGGTGCTACGCTAACTGTCCAGCTAACTGTCATTAACGATAATATCTGCTAGCATACAAACCAGTAGCCTGTTTGTAACTTGATTCAGTAAAGAAAGCACAAATAGTTGCTAGAAAAAAACAATGTTGTTTTTGTTGTTGTCGTTTCAAAGCTGTGTTATATGCTAGCTGCTAGCATCACACAGCATACGCCACCTCAAACATATTACACATAATTTACGTAAGTCTTTCTGACAACTTGAATCAGTAAATTAAGAAGAATAGTTGCTCAAATAAAAGATGAAATGTTTAAACAACAAACTCTTTAATTATTTTATCAACAACTAAAGTGCAGGTGCTACGCTAACTGTCCAGCTAACTGTCATTAACGATAATATCTGCTAGCATACAAACCAGTAGCCTGTTTGTAACTTGATTCAGTAAAGAAAGCACAAATAGTTGCTAGAAAAAAACAATGTTGTTTTTGTTGTTGTCGTTTCAAAGCTATGTTATATGCTAGCTGCTAGCATCACAAAGCATACGCCACCTCAAACATATTACATATAATTTACGTACAAGTATTTCTGACAACTTGAATCAGTAAATAAAGAAGAATAGTTGCTCAAATAAAAGATAAAAATGTTTAAACAACAAACACTTATTATTTTATCAACAACTTAAGTCCAGGTGCTACGCTAACCATCCAGCTAGCTATACGATCACAATGAAAGTCCATCTAATCTACGACATGTTGTGGAACGTGTCCCTGCCTGAGCCCCACGGGTCAAAGTTCAGATCTATGGATGACGGTGTCGCTCAGTCCTGACCGGCTCTTGACAAAAAAGTCAACAGAGATGCAGGTGTTTACATTTGTCCAGTTTGAATACTTGGAAAATACTTGTAAATCCTGGAGGTCTGAGGTTCGACTGGGTTCATACGACGACCCGGCGTCAGATCACAACGATTCCTTTCACGTCGAAGTAACTTCCCGGAAGCTGCTCGACATCCTCGTCGGACGACAGATCCATCATCGCCGGATGAAGGAGTGCGAGAGATTCAAACGCTCGTACGGAGAGAGAGAGAGAGCAGTGGACGGTTAAATAACACCGGCGTATATGAATATTTATCCGGGGGGGGCTGGAACCCATGAGCTCGTACCATCCATCCATCTCACTCCATTCTTGACTTCCTCCTCCTGCAATCACCATTTCAATGCCCCTTCTCCTCGTCTTTTGCATTTCCACCCACTTTTCTCTCCCTCCAGGCTTCTGCCTCCTCTTCCTTGATATCTCTCCATCTCCTGCCCCCCCCCCACACCCCCCATATATATCCCTGCTCCGGTGCTGATGTATGGGAGGCAGCACGGAGGAAAAAAAGCAAGTGATTAATGTCTCTGAGAAAAAGATAAATAATCACAGGAGACTGGGGGCTGGTAGTTGGCCTTAGGGGAGTAAATATGGAGAGTTTTATGGCTGCTCACTTGGGAGGGAGGGGGGAGATGAGAGGTGTGTGTGTGGGGGGGAGGTAAAGGGGGAGGTAAAGGAGTACAGCGACAGCAGATCCATTCAAGTATATTAGCTTCCCCCCCCCTGTACACAATAACCTCCACATCTCTGCTGCTCCAGTGTCTTTCATCATCAACACTGAATCCCATTCCTCTGACACACACTCTCTCACACACACACACACACACACACAACCACCATGCATTTTTTCCAGGCCAGACCCACCGTATGATGGGCCAGTACATGTGGTGTGTGATGTGGCTGACAGCCCCTCCCATGCCGCCCTGCTTTTAAGCCCCTCATCCTCCAGTGGCTGCTTGTCCCCCGGAGTAGATTGCATCTTTTATTTATCTTTTTTTTCCTCGGCTTTAAAAAAAAAAAAGGAATTCTGGGGCGAAAATTGCAATCAGCATAACATGCCCTCCTCCTTCTCCACCTCCTTCTCCACCTCCTCCTCCTGCTGCTCGTTCTCGCCTGTCATCCTCGGATGAGACTGACAGCCCGTGCAGACACATGCACAAACCCCCCTCTGTGTTTATCACACACACACACACACACACACACACTGACACACATCCCTCTCTCTCCCCCTTCCCTCGCTCGCCCATTCTTTCACACACACAAAAAAAAAACACACCCGCGGAAAAATGACCCCATCGTTCCCCTCTTTGTCACCATTTCTGACAGATCCAAGTGTCTCTAAAAAAGAAACCCTTTAAAAAAAAAGAAGGGGAAGAAAAAAGAAGCCCATAAATGAGTCTTAATACTGGGGAATCTGGTAAACAGGCCAGAGAGGGAGGAGGGTGAGAGAGAGAGGGGGGGTGCTTGTCTGCCATGGCTACTATTGTGCAAAAGCACATTCTCTGAGCCCACAAGAGCTGAAACCATCTCGGATTCTTTTGGGGGGGAAAAGGATAGGAAAGCCAAGAAGTGAGGGAGGAAAAGAGAGCGAGAGGAGGAGGAGGAGGAGGAAGATCATGCATAAAATCTTGTTTGCAGAATGCATTAGGATTCAGATGAACTGGGGAGGGTAATGGGATTAGAATCCTGAACCACTTCCAAGGGTGGGGAGTGGGATTGACAGCTGAGTCTATCGCGGTGGAAGATGTTGAAAACAGAGAAGAGGAGAAGAAAAAAAAGATCCTGCCTTCGTTCCCTTTTCTCTCTGCCTCACAAAGGTGTTTGACAAACAAAACACAAGTACTGTGGCTTTAAATCCGCGGCCCTCCTCCCTTTCTAAATATCCTCTATTTAGCCAGCGGTGAAAAGAGATATAGGGGGGCTTTTGTCTGCGCTGGGGGGGCGCTGCTGGGAAGACACGCCAATGGGGAACAAAGTGCTTCCAATCGGGAATGCGAGCGACAAACAACGGGCTATATTTTTGGAAGTGAGACCGTCGCGGAGCTCCGACTCACCGACTTGTAGGACGTTGTCCACCCAGCCGCCCTCCAGCAGAGTGACGCCCCGCAGGAACGGCAGCTGCGTCTCGTCCGCGGTGTCGCCGCCGCCGGTAGCTCCAGAGTCCTCGGCGCCGGCGTTGAACGACGAGTACATACAGATCTCCTTCTCGCTCCGCGGGAACGACCAGTATACGATCCTGCGCTGGACGGGCTCCGGGATCCGCTCGAAGCGCTCCTCCACCCGCTGGAAGGGCCACTTCTCGGCGACTCTCCGCGCCGCGATGTCGAGCAGCGACTCCGGGTTGTGCGTCTTACCGTTTCCCGACGAGCCGGCGGCGGACCCCGCGCCTCCGCCGCCGCCGCCGCCGCCACACAGGACTCCTCCAGCCCGCTGCCCCTGCCTGCACGCCGGGTTGTATCCGGGCCGACAGCAGAGCCGCTTGGCTGGAGGCTGCTGGACTCGCTCGGCCATGATCGCACTGATCCAACCTGCAGCGACACTTCCTCTCCGCGCATAGACCCGGGATGAGGAAGAGAAAAAGGGCAATCGAGCACCGATTGTTTGCCCTACATGGGCAGGCGCGCCTTATTTGGAGCGCGGGGGGCGGAGCCCGCGAGTTCCGTGAAGTCCTTTGTGTTGTCAGAGTAACCGCGAGGGGGCGGGGCCCTGGAGCGCCGCCAGCGCACGAGTGTCGCTATAAAAGGAAGTGGAGGCGGAATTCCCGGACGTCGGCAAATCCTTTGTGAAGTCGGAGGGGTGGAGCCCGCGGGTCAAACCTCTTTGAAGTTTCTTCTTCGCTGACTTTAAAGGAGGAGATTTAATCCAGGGGAGGAGCCAGCAGCCCCCCCCAGAGAGAGGGAGAGAGAGACACACAAGACTCTCTCTCTTTTATCCCTGTCTCCCTTTTCTCTCTCTTTATTCTTTCTCTTTTTTTCCTCATTCTTTCTATCTTTTTATTCTTTCTCTCTCTTTTTCTCCCTCTCTTTTCTCTCTCTTTATTCTTTCTCTCCCTTTATTCTTTCTTTCTTTTTTTCCCCACTCTTTATTCTTTCTCTCCTTTTCTCCCTTTCTTTATTCTCTCTCTCTCTTTATCCTTCCTTTTTTCTCCCTCTTTTTTCTCTCTCTTTATTCCCTATCTGTATTTTCCTTATTCTTTCTTTCTCCCTCTCTTTTCTTTATTGTTTCTCTCTGTTTTCTCTCTCTTAATTCTTTCTTTCTTTTTTCTCCCTCTCCTTTCTCTTTCTTTATTCTTTTTTCTCTTTTTCTCCCTCTCTCTCTTTTCTATCTCTTTATCGTTTCTCTTTCTCTCTCTTTATTCTTTCTATCTCTTCATCCTTTACCTCTCTTTATTCTATCTCTCTTTATGTCATTGTCCTTCCTTCTTTCTATCTTTCTCTAATTTCTCTCTATTCCTCTCCTTTCTCTTTTCTCAGAAAAATACCTATTTTCTCTCTCTCTTTTCTTTCTTTCACTCCTTTATCTCTCTCTTCCCTTCTCTTTTCTCTCTATTCCTCCCTTTCTTAGTCTCTCCCCCCCTCTTACTCCCTCTCTCTCTCCGGGGCGAGGTACCAGTGGGTCCAGGTTCCTTCTCTTTCTTCTTCTTCAATGAAGGAGGGATGAGGGAGGAGGAACATGCAGACACAGTCATGACTGAGTCATTACTGTGAGACTCAGTTCAACAAGTGTTTGTTTAGCGCGTTGTTTGAGTCGATAAATCATCTTTCCCTAAGTTCGAAGGTGAAAAAACACACTTTGAATTTATTCCATTGTATTTACAAGTTTGTGTTTTAGTAAAAATACATCATTATTCTGAAGCTTTTTTCAAAATATTTTTTGTCATTTTAACCTCTATTGTCCAAACGCTCTAAAATACAATTAAACATTTATTATTCTATAAAAATAAAGTTTGGAACAAATCGTTCTGTAATCCATCTGGATCCAGGAATGCTTTAAAGGATTTGTCGTTCATTGATAACTAAAATAACCTCTGTGACTAAAACTAATAAGTAAAAGAATCATAATAATGAATAAATCAACTCTGACGCGAGTGTGTTATTGTTTATTTAGTGTCACCAGGTCAGACTGTTACAACTTGTAAAACATGATGCTAATAGTAATGCTAAGCTAACGCCTGGTCAGGTGGTTAAAACGCTTTACTAGTTGAGTTGCCATCAATAATAAATAAAATCTATTATTTTTATCATCATTAACATTATTGTTTTTTTTTTTAAATACAGTGAAATGAGCTCCTTGGCAGATGCATGGGCCTCCTTGGTGCTCTTTAAGTCATTTATTACATTTTTAAGTTGAAAACATCTGAAATTAAATCATTAAAAACAAACTAGTGAGAAGATCAAGATTTTTTCTACTGAATAAGATCCTGGACCAGAGAATGAAATAAGAAACTAATGTTTACGACAAATCTTTCAGGTTTTATTTACAATCTCACACACTTGTGATTTATCTTTTGTTATTTTAATATTGTTTATTTCCACCATCAGAACAAAATAATAAATATTTTCTTTTGTCTAGTTTTGTCTCGGAGATCCAGACATTCCAAGGCCAGAGTGAAGATCAGAGATCCTGAGAGATGATTTTTTTTTAGGTCATTGTCGTAGTTGTTGAATCTGAACAGGAAGTCTGAAGAAACAGGAAGTCAAACACGACACAAATCAGAATCAACCTGTTGTTAATGATGAGTTAACGATCATAGTGACCAGTGAAGAGGATTTTGCTACGATGAACAAAAAGAAGAAAATCAAATGATAAAATCCAGCTAAACATCATTATTTGATTGTATTTTATACTACTTAAAAAACCTAAGATGTAAAATCACTTTTCCTCAAATATTCTAATCTATATATAATGTCACATTTTCTTAACTTCTGTATTGAAAATGTACTTTTATTAGTTATTGTCTTGTTATAAATGTTCATTGTTGTTGATATGTTTAGAATGAATTATAATGTTTTATTCATAATTATTACCTTATTATTATTACATTGATAACATTATTATGCTGGTCTAGAAAGGCGCTATATAAATAGAGATTATTATTATTATTATTATTATTATTATTATTTTTTAATTATTATCTGAATTTATAATTGTTTAAATATGTGTTATGTGTGTCCTAATATGAACTGCTCAAACAACTCAAATGTCAATCAATCAATATTTACTCTTTGTAACTCTGGTAACACCACGTTTTAAAACCTTGATTTCTCAGAGTCATGACCGCACAAAGGGAGAGTGTGTTGTTCTCATCTACACACTCGGACTACACAACACAACACATTTCTCGTTCTGGTCGTAAATATAACGACAAACACCGAATTTTAACTTTTATAAATGTGATGATTGTTTATGAAGCTTCAGTCTGTTGCCTCATTACAAGTGCAGTTCATCAACCGTCCACCAGGGACTCGTTACTTTCTACATGTTTTCATTTCTGATCAAAGATGTTACAGATGTTGTAGATTTAATACTATATTTTTATATTGACTATCATTATTTACTAGTATGTTTGTCATACTCATACATATGTGTTACTTTTGTATTAATATACTTTTTTACATTTACTTTATTTGTTTCATATTATATTTATTAACCGCTATATTTAATTATTACTATTTTTTAATTGTACTTTATTTGTTTATTATCAACGTATTATATTAACTATATTAATTCATTACAATATATTTTATTAGAACTTTATTAGATCATTGCTATATTTTTATATTCACTATATTTATTTATTATATTAAAGTTATCTGTGTATTAATATACATATATGTTTACATTTACATAATTTAATTATATGTACTATATTTATTCATAACCATTTTTTTGTTTGTACTATATTTATTTATTACCAACGTATTACATCAACTATATTTATTTATCACTATATTTATGTATTTCTAAGGTTTTACATTTACTATTTACCAGATTAGATATATATTTATTATATTTACTATTTTTTCATTCCTATATTTGCAATACTAACTATATTTAAAGTATTTAACATATTTATTGAGTACTATCTTTGTGTAGATTATGAATATAAAAATAATAATAATGTACATATGAGTTTCGTTTATCCATTTACTCATGTATTTAATTTTTTGCTTTAGCCACAGAAACTGTTTTGAACATGAAATGATTGTAGATGGAGCTGTGACTGAACTATAGTCAGTGAAAGAATAGAAAGAGAAGAAAATTCAAAACACAACGAAAAATTCCTCAACGTCTGGTCAGAGTTTTATGACTCACTAACTATAAACTGTTTAATGACTCTGTGTCACACAGTTCTACACTGTCTTCTTCTTCTTCTTCTTCTCCTTTTCTTCTTCTTCTTCTTCTTCTTGTGTCGGTGTGTGTGCGAGGAAACCTCCAGAAGTGAATGATTATAAACATTTTGGTAATAGCCTCCAGATTGTGCCTGTTTGTCTGCGGACGTCAGAAACTCTCTGCAGCAGATTGCGAGTCTTGCTGGTGTGTTCGCAGCTGCCCCTCGTCCCTCTGTGTGAGTCGAGCTAAAAGGCTGGCCTTTGAACCGCTCTGAAAGTGATCCACGCCGTATGGACGCAGCAGATGTGGCCTAACCTGATTTGGTTTCAATACTTCCCCGCAGGAAGTTCACAGAGCCAGGAGGTCCTCCTTTGTTCGTCATCTTTCTCAGCGCCGGAGTTATGTCGAGTCACCGCGGTGATCCGTTTTCCTCGCGTTGTAAAAGTGAAGGAGTTTTCACGACTTTCGAAGGATTGAAGACTTTTCCCGTGTCGAGCAAACATCTGTATCCAGATGATCTGTCATCGTTTGGTTCTGTCTGACACGATGGACACGACGGTGCCAAGACTTTTTAAAAAACCGATTTCATTTCTCACTTTATCTTCACGCATTGACATGAAAATATGATATTCAAATAAGAATTTTTAGAAAATTCAACCTAGTGATGAAAACAACAACTAATTGTATATAAAGACAACCACATAAGTAAAGTAAAAACGAATTGTATATATTTGTGACGACAACATTTATTTGAAAAATTAAAAATGAATATTGATAATCATTATAATGATTAAATTAGGTGGCAAAAAAAGAGCAGAAAATGTATTTTCAAAATAAAAAAATGGTTATTATTCTTAATTCCCCAAAGGAATTTTTCCTAAGGGATCAATAAAGTTCCATCCATCTATTCCGATGAAACTTTGTTCCTCCATCACAATAATAATGAAAGGTAAATAAAGGAAGGAAAATAATGGCGACATTACTATCAGGCATCAGTGAAGACGCCACGACACAGAGATAAATCCTGTACCAGCATCTGTGAAATAAACACAACAACGTCTGAAAGAGACAAAATACACAACTACAGTTTTGTGCAAATGTTAAAATAAAATATCAATGAAAAAACAAAACAAAATCAAAATCGGAGATATAAATTGTCAGGAAAATAATTTTAATTGTTGCTGTGTTGACGTGTTCCAAAGAAAACTGTCTTTGTTTGAAGTTAAATATCCTCACAAGGAAATACTATTTGTTCTAGTGGCTCATTTTCTGAATATTCTGTTTTAAAAACAGATTTTCACACAAACCAAAGCACTCTAGAACCTCTTAATTTAGTTTAAAACCGTCGTGGTACCTGTAAATAACTGCAAATTAATTAGTTTTATTAAACATCTTAGAATCGTTGACGGAGCGGAAATAATCCTAAGAACTACAAATCCCAAGAACACGCCCACATGACCTCACGCTCATACTTCCGGGATCAGGAGGCGGTGGCGGCGGCTTTTTTATCACTGATAGACACGAGAATCACAACAACTCTTTAGGTAACGTTTGTAATATATTCCTTCACTTTCTCAACTGTTATTCATCTCATGAAAACGTCTTGTGTTTAATAACGTGTCTGTTGAGTTCGCTCGCGATGAGAAAAGACTAGTTTTGTTAGCTAGGCCGCGGAGGCGTTAGCATGCTAAGCTAATCAGAAATGTTTACAAGAATTTTATTTGCTATATGTATGTTTATTATATCAAATAATGGCGCATAATTATTTATTAACAGTTTTGTTTCACTATATAACTGTATAGTTTCGTTTGTGTTCTTTTTTTAAATGGAGTTAGCGTCGTTAGCTTCTTGTAATGGATGACAGATTAAAAATGAAGTTAAGATTCAAAAAAGAAAACCAAAGAAACTACTATTGTTTGTGTTACGATACACACTGAAGTCAACACAATCTTTACTGTGTTGATTTACGTCATGAAGCCTCCACTGGTTATCTTTTATCAGCGTGTTTCAAACCACAAGTTAACGATGTCAACCGACACGTCACAGTTGTCACATCTCATCTGTTCTGTGTTAATATTTAGTTCAGGATTATCTTTGTAGTTACAAATGCTCAGATAACTCTTTCAGTTTGTTTTCACTTTGTCGCCATTCGGGGTCATTGGACAATGATTTTGTTCTGTTGTTATGGTTCGGGGTCGTGTTTACTGACAAATGTCATCTTGAAATATTTAATCGTGTGCATTGACTCCACATTCCTAGAATAACAAAGATGAAGCTGCAACAATATTGTAGTTTCACATAGATCACTGTTATTTCCATTGAGGGTCACAGATTTCCTCTTTATTTGTCACAGACTGGCCTCAGATATCAAGAGTGTTCTTAAAAGAATTTATGATAAAACAAAACACATTCTAGGCAGTTAACATCAACACAACAGAGATAATAAAATGCCTTTTTCCATTTGTCGAATAGCTGACAGTCACTAGTTTATAAATAAGCTAAGATGGTTTGTTCAAACTCCTCTGAGTTCATATCATGCCTCGTGAAAACTCGCACATGTTGCTGAAGGAGTGGAAGTTAGAGAGAACATGCTCATTACATTTTACTCCCCAGTTTCTTGCCAAAGTACTTGTAGATGAATTGTTTCATTCCAAGTTTTAGGACTCCAGATCCAGCTGCTCTTATTTGTGTCTTGAAAAGATGTTCAGTAAAAAAAGATTGAAAGTAACAAACGAGAAATTAAGTTACGGTGGTATTTTGGGAACTTAAAGTTTCACTATTCATGCTTTTCATGTACAGTATTTTTTTCACAGTCTAGAGCTGTGTTTTGGCAAGAATCTGGTGATATGATGCGTATCACGATGTAAGTGTGTGACGATACGATGTACTGCGATACTGTAGTAGCGACTATATATTGCGATATAGTAAGTAAGTAAGTAATATTTATTTATGTAGCGCTTTTCGAGACCAGGGTCACAAAGCGCTTAAACAAACAAAACAATACTCAAAAAAGTACATACTTTAAAGATCAAGATAAAACTGAGAACAACACAGGAGTTCCAGAAAATCAAGGAAAAGCCTGAACAAATAGAAACGTCTTAAGATTTTTCTTAAAGGAGTCAGTAGACTCCATCAAGTGCAACATCAAAACTCTTTCTGGCAAATAAATGAGTATATACTTTCTCTGATCAAATGTGGAAGTGCTTCTCAGAATATTATCAAAAATGTAAACTTACATTAACAATAAACAATGAAGTGCATTAACATCTCAAACAGCCGGCGCGCAAAAATATATATGTTTTTAAATATTGATACAGTGCTATTGAATATCAATACAGTATCGTGAATAAAAATATCGATATATCGTTATACCCATATTTTCTTACACCCCTATCACAGTCATATCAAAGGTGTTCTGTAGTTCATTAGCTTAATTATCATTATTCTTCCTCAATGATGTCGACTTCTTGGGTTCAATCTTCAAATGGAGATGTAGAAATGTTGAGCAGTGAGAAGGAAATGTGTACATTAACATAATAAGAATCAATATGTTTTACTTTACAAACATTTGTGGACGCAGAGTACTTCTGGTTTATACAAGATGCTTCTGTTTAAACGTCTGCCACAAATAAAATCTAGAATTATTTAATTTTTTCTCGTTGAGGTTTTAATCCAAGAGGAACGTTACAGACGTACGGAGGTATTTGGATGTTTTTAAGTGTTTTTTTGGACAAAGAAGAATACGAAGACAACTGAGCTCCAGTCGCTACACTAAAATGAACGACTCTAAAAAGAACAGAGATATTACTTAGAAAATAATCCAACATTAGTCAACATGAGGAAAGAAAATGAGTGACGTTTGAAATTTGGGTGAACTATCACTTAAAAAAACTGTCTTTATTGTCAGGATGTGACTCAGAAGAGTGATTGTTCACCTGAGTGTGTTACTGATAAAACCAGCTGTTTTGTGATGAGCTCTATAGTTTGTGTTAGTGATGTCAATGTCTACACGTGTACACGTTTACACAGATATCAAATTGTAAATTTTTACAGAAATTATAACCGTGTAAGTGTAATTTTCCCCTCATTATTTTTTCACCAATGTAAACCTTCTTGAAAGTGACGCGAAGCTGCCGTTGACCAATGATGTGTTTGTTTTGATCATGTGACCCATGACTCACTGACGTTTTGAGGCTGTTATGAAATAATTGTTGAATAAGTGTACTTATTTGTACTTTTTACAGGATTTAAAATGTTTTTGATAGTTCGGCTTCTCTTGCCTGAGGGAGGCTTCATAGTCGGAGGGTCATGGAGTTAAACTGCGAGAACTGCTCAGTAATAATGCGGTGACTTGCAATTACCAACATTTGACAGATTTCTCTGTTGGGCGTGTATGTAAAATTGTTTCAAAGTCATTTAATCCAACCAGAATAAATGCATATGGATTTGAGGTTCCTATCTATTTTTGAGAAAAAGGATTTGAAGTACAGTCTGAAAAATACTGTTAATAAAGGTCTGGGATTTATGTTTTGTGGCTATAATCGAGTCCATGTTTTTCGTGGATCTACGAGAATAATATGTTTTGTCTAAATACTGGATTAGAATCTGAGGTGTTTGAACTGAGACGGAACCCTCTAGTGGTTGATCAGAGATCGTAAATCTTCTTTGTGTAACCGGTTACACGACGGTCACAAGCTTTGGTTACAAATGTAGAAAAAGTGGTAAACGTTGACTCCACTAGTTTGTGTTGCTCTGTAAATATAAGTGATAATGAAACCAAATCCTTTGAAAACGATGTCAGAATGTTTTGTTGTTGCCTTTTTGTTGAATGCAGAACGAGTTCCAAGAAAAGCTTTTGAGCCAAATGAGTCAAATAGTTATTAAAAGTTCTACATCATAAATGACTTTCATTGTTGAATCAGATCAAATCAAACCTTTATTAATGTCATGAGTTGATAAAGTTGTTGAAAAATCTAAACATGATGTAAATTTATCTTGAAGATTATATATATATGTATACGTGTGTGTGTGATACTGTAGTAACAAGTATATATGTGTAGTATTGTCGAGTACTTGACTCTGGTGTTGTGATAGTGTAGTAACAAGGATATATGTGTAGTATTGTCCAGTACTTGACTCTGGTGTTGTGATAGTGTAGTAACAAGTATATATGTGTAGTATTGTCCAGTACTTGACTCTGGTGTTGTGATAGTGTAGTAACAAGTATATATGTGTAGTATTGTCCAGTACTTGACTCTGGTGTTGTGATGGTGTAGTAACAAGGATATATGTGTAGTATTGTCCAGTACTTGACTCTGGTGTTGTGATAGTGTAGTAACAAGGATATATGTGTAGTATTGTCCAGTACTTGACTCTGGTGTTGTGATAGTGTAGTAACAAGTATATATGTGTAGTATTGTCCAGTACTTGACTCTGGTGTTGTGATAGTGTAGTAACAAGTATATATGTGTAGTATTGCCCAGTACTTGACTCTTGTGTTGTGATAGTGTAGTAACAAGTATATATGTGTAGTATTGTCCAGTACTTGACTCTGGTGTTGTGATAGTGTAGTAACAAGTATATATGTGTAGTATTGTCCAGTACTTGACTCTGGTGTTGTGATAGTGTAGTAACAAGTATATATGTGTAGTATTGTCGAGTACTTGACTCTGGTGTTGTGATAGTGTAGTAACAAGTATATATGTGTAGTATTGTCGAGTACTTGACTCTGGTGTTGTGATAGTGTAGTAACAAGTATATATGTGTAGTATTGTCTAGTACTTGACTCTGGTGTTGTGATAGTGTAGTAACAAGGATATATGTGTAGTATTGCCCAGTACTTGACTCTGTTGTTGTGACAGTGTAATAACAAGTATATATGTGTAGTATTGTCCAGTACTTGACTCTGGTGTTGTAGTATTTACAGACCACATGACTCTTGACGAACTCGTAACTGCTTTAATTTGTTTTCAAACCAAAATATGTCCAAACATCAGCTTTAAAAGCTGCTGGACTCACTGTATCCTCTCGTCCTCAGTCATCATTCTTCCTTTAGCTGCGGAGGACGTAACGACTGCTGCCATCTAGAGTCCGGAAGTCTATTTGCATGTTAATTGTATATAAAATACACATTTTTTATATAAAATTAATTATGATTTGAAATCATTTATTTTTTAATTGTGTGATTTGAAATATTTCAATAATGCATTTTATTGTCATTTTCTCTCTTTACAATGTTTATACATTAAATATGAATAAAGTTTCGTCGACACGTCGTGAACAAACGTCTCAGGAGTTAAGAGTCTTCCTACCTTCAGGTGAAGCCGAGCTGTCGTCCGTGGCAGACATGATTGACGTGCGGGCCTGGGCCGAGTACGTGGTGGAGTGGGCGGCCAAAGACCCGTACGGGTTCCTGACCACCATCATCCTGGCGCTGACGCCGCTGTTCATCGCCAGCGCGCTGCTGTCCTGGAAGCTGGCGAAGATGATCGAGGCGCGAGACCGCGAGCAGAAGAAGAAGCAGAAGCGTCAGGAGAACATCGCCAAGGCCAAGAGGACCAAGAAGGACTGAGGAGGACCAGAGTCTCTGTGTGACACTGAGGCCACTCTCCGGGTCGGGGGGGCCAGGAGGGGGCGCCACCGACCCCCAGAGCCACGAACTCTCCGGAGAAGTTCAAGACATATTTTTCTAAAAGCCGCCATTTTGGCTCAGTTTCCTGCTCGTGGGATTGTTTCGCTTCTAACTCAGCGAAGTGTTCATTTAACGCCAGAACCAGCGTCGCCTCAGAACCAGAACCTGTCGGTCCGTCCAGTGGCTCGGTTCAGATGATTCAACTGTTGGAACTCATTCCGTCGTTCAGATCTTAATTTGTTTGTAATAAACATGCTGTCAATAAAGTTTTATTGTACATTTCACCAAAGGTTGATTTTTATTTTCATTATGATCGATAATTGATTATATGAGGAGTCGTTTGTACGAGTTCGTAAATATACGGTTGAATTTAATATTTAAATGTTTTTCTATTATACATTTATTTTTTAAGCTATTTAAAAAAAATCATTTAATTCAGTTCCATTAATTCTGGTTTGTTTTTATTGAATAAGTATCAAATAATGTATTTCAAGGTATTTAAATGTTTTTTAATTCAGTTTTACGGAACAAAAAAATGTCATAAAAAACAATATTAAACAATAACAACAATATAAAAGTGTTGTTTTACTTTTTCAAACAATTGAATTAAAAATGTATATATATTTTTCTAAATGAACTTATTTATGTTTGATATTACTTTTAAAACACGTATTTTAATATTTAATTTGTAGTATTGAATACACACATGTTGGTATAATAGCGTCATTTTCACAGACTAATCCAATCGAGCCACTTGTTTGTGATCGTCTGTGCTCTGATTGGCTGAAATCCAGTAGCTCTGTGCTCTGTTGGTTTTGTCTGATGTCACTGTTATACCAACATTTACAGACAATAAATAAATTAATACTGCATTTAGAAGATTTTTGTTTTTAATATTGGGATTAAAATATCAAACTATGTAAAAAAAACATTTAAACATTATTCGATTTTTTTTTTAATTAATGTATTTGTAAATTAAACATTTGTAAAAAAAACAACTAATAAAACTTTCAATACAAAAAAATACAGATTATTCCAAAAAATATTCAATGGTTTACAAAAATTTCAATAAAAAAGTCTCAACATTTGAAATGTTCAATATTGTGATAAACTTTAATACTCGTGACTAAGAGTCATTTAATTTAAAAACATGTTCACTTCAGTGTCGACTCTCGTTCTCTGTGGTTTTCAAGTCGTTTCTCAGGAGCAGATGAAACTCCAGACGATCAATAGAACAAGTTATGATTCAGCAGCTCGTCCTTCAACAGACACTTAAGTATGATCTCAGTATCGTCACGAGTCGAGTACTGAAGGAAGTATTTAAGTGAGTATTAATAGTTTTAAATGTTCAAACTTTGAATTTCTTTTAAAAAAGGTGTTTCTTAGCGTCAAATTATTATTCGTTATAATTTAACTTAATCATTTTTATGTTGAAAGGTTGAATTTTTAAAGTTAATTTATTTTATTTTAACAGGGCCTCCTTTTCACACTTAAAGTTCGGTATTTTAATTCCAATTATTTAAAATAAATGTTCTAAATTCAATATTTTTTTCATTTGTAGTCTTTTAGATTCAATATATAAATGTTGGTATAATAGAGTCGGACAGACCTGACCAGACTAATCCAATCGAGCACAGATCCACCTGCTTTAAAACTGCCATGAGATGAAATATTAGTTTTATCAATTGACTTCTGTTTTTTCACGTGATCGTCTGTGTGTCGCATGATTGGCTGAAAGTTTGATCCAGTATCTCTGTGCTCTGTTGGTTTAGTCTGGAGACTCTATTATACCAACATTTATATATTGAATCTAAAAGACTACGAATTAAAAAATATTGAACTTAGAAATTTTATTTTGGAATTATTTGAATTACAATATTTAACTATGTGTAAAATATTCACTTGGAAATTTTTTTATTACTAAAAAAAAACAAAAAATGAAACCTTTCAAAACAGAAAAAAACAAACACATTTCATATTTTCATGTTTTAAATTTATTAAATATTCTAACATCACTGAAGCACAAAAATAATTCTGTTTTAATTCTTAAGAACTGTTGCAGCATCAGAACCACAGACGTTGAAGATGTTCAGGAGTTTGATGTCGTGCCACAGATCTCAGATCAGATATATATTCATATATATATATATATATATATATATATATATATATATATATATTCAGAGTCATTTCTTGGGGACCCAGGCTCCGGGCTGGAAGGTGTTGGCGGTGCTCGTGGGCTCCTCACTGACCACTTCTTTACCGAACTGGGCCGCGGAGGCGTGACCCGTGGACAGGGTCCGCGACGGCGCCGGACCCTCGTCCCTGATCTGTAGTCGCTCCTCCTTCTGCTCCAGATCCCTGACCCTCAGCCTCACCTGCTCCCTGTTCACCTGGTTCCTCGTCAGCTCCTGCAACACAGCAGATCCAGAGTCAGATCACAAATCCAGAGTCAGATCACAGATCCAGAGTCAGATCACAGATCCAGAGTCGGATCACAGATCCAGAGTCGGATCACAGATCCAGAGTCGGATCACAGATCCAGAGTCGGATCACAGATCCAGAGTCGGATCACAGATCCAGAGTCGGATCACAGATCCAGAGTCGGATCACAGATCCAGAGTCGGATCACAGATCCAGAGTCGGATCACAGATCCGGAGTCAGATCACAGATCCAGAGTCAGATCACAGATCCAGAGTCAGATCACAGATCCAGAGTCAGATCACAGATCCAGAGTCGGATCACAGATCCAGAGTCGGATCACAGATCCTGAGTCGGACCATAGATCCAGAGTCAGATCACAGATCCAGAGTCGGATCACAGATCCTGAGTCGGACCATAGATCCAGAGTCGGATCACAGATCCAGAGTCAGATCACAGATCCAGAGTCAGATCACAGATCCAGAGTCAGATCACAGATCCAGAGTCGGACCAGTAGATCCAGAGTCGGATCACAGATCCAGAGTCAGATCACAGATCCAGAGTCAGATCACAGATCCAGAGTCAGATCACAGATCCAGAGTCGGATCATAGATCCAGAGTCAGATCATAGATCCAGAGTCAGATCACAGATCCAGAGTCAGATCACAGATCCAGAGTCAGATCACAGATCCAGAGTCAGATCACAGATCCAGAGTCGGATCATAGATCCAGAGTCAGATCACAGATCCAGAGTCGGATCATAGATCCAGAGTCAGATCATAGATCCAGAGTCAGATCACAGATCCAGAGTCGGATCATAGATCCAGAGTCAGATCACAGATCCAGAGTCAGATCACAGATCCAGAGTCGGATCATAGATCCAGAGTCAGATCACAGATCCAGAGTCGGATCATAGATCCAGAGTCAGATCATAGATCCAGAGTCGGATCACAGATCCAGAGTCAGATCACAGATCCAGAGTCAGATCACAGATCCAGAGTCGGATCACAGATCCAGAGTCAGATCACAGATCCAGAGTCAGATCACAGATCCAGAGTCGGATCATAGATCCAGAGTCAGATCACAGATCCAGAGTCGGATCATAGATCCAGAGTCAGATCACAGATCCAGAGTCAGATCACAGATCCAGAGTCAGATCACAGATCCAGAGTCGGACCATAGATCCAGAGTCAGATCACAGATCCAGAGTCAGATCATAGATCCAGAGTCAGAGCATTAAGACGGGTCAGGTTCACGAGATTCAACGTTTGGAAAAATGTATGAAAAAGTCTGAACTAAATAACCCGGTGAGCTGTAGAGACCTTGACTCTCATCTGGCACGGGAACACCTCGGGATCTCCAGGGAAAACTTAGACGATGTAGCTGAACAGAGGGAAGTCTGAACCTCCTGCTGAAGCTGCTGCCCCCACGACCCCATGACGAATAAGACGACAATGAATCAGTGAAGACACCGAGTTAGCTCGTAGCATTGTTGGCTCAAACCATTGTTGGCTCGTAGAATTGTTAGCTTGTAGCATTGTTAGCTCAAACCATTGTTGACTCGTAGCATTGTTGGCTCATAGCATTTTTTTTAGCTCTTAGCATTGTTAGCTTGAAGCATTGTTGGCTCTTAGCATTGTTGGCTTATAGCTTTGTTAGCTCGAAGCATTGTTGGCTCGTAGCATTGTTGGCTCGTAGCATTGTTAGCTCGTGGCATTGTTGGCTCGTAGCATTGTTAGCGCGTAGCATTGTTGGCTCATAGCATTGTTAGCTCATAGCATTTTTGGCTTATCGCATTGTTAGCTCGAAGCATTGTTGGCTCGTATTATTGTTGGCTCATAGCATTGTTGGCTTATAGCATTGTTAGCTCGAAGCATTGTTGGCTCGTAGCATTGTTGGCTTATAGCATTGTTAGCTCGTAGCATTGTTCATATTTTTGATATTGAATTTAAAAGACTTCAATTGAAAAAGTATTTAATTTAGATCATTTACTCTTTGATTATTGCAACTAGAATATCAAATAATAATAATCAGAATTTTTTAAATTAAATTATTTAACAAAACAGAAGAAGGAAAAAAAACGGCTAAAATGCGACAAAAGTTAATTTCCCCCCAGACGGTAATAATCGTCAAACTCCTGAAAACCAGAGCCGTCGGTGGAAAAGTTGAGTCTTGAGTCTCGGCCAGTGATGTTAGTCTCGCTGTCACATGGTCGGCCAGCAGTGAAGGCATCAGTGGTCATAATGCTGCGGCACGTTGGCAGCCATGACGGGCTGGAAGCGAGGGGTCGGGCGGGCGGCGCTCCGGGGAGGCGGACGAACATACTGAGCCGCTTTTCCAGCCTGTTAATGACAGGATTTAATCCAATCAATTCATGTGGACTTGGAGCGCGAAGAGAGGCGGCGTGACAAGGGCTTGTGGGTAAATGTGCCGAGCGTTGGCGGCGCCGCCGTCCAGCTGTCCGCGGCTGCTATTGGGCCGACACCAGGAGCAGAACTGGAGGGAATGTTCTGGCTCGGAGGGGCCGGTGGCAGCCGGACAGGAGCTGTATATGGGGGGGTCGTATAGACCCTCGTTCAACATCCTCACGTTTACAGAGCGACTCGTGAAGACACTCTGGAAAGTTAACTAGGACATGATGTCACACGTCAACCCCCCCCTGTACCCCCACAACTTCCTGAGGAGATAAAGAGACTCTTCTCGTGACTCGGGCCCCCAGAGTCCAACTGTCATCTCGGCGGGGGGGCTGCAGGGAGACGTACCTCCAAGCTGGGGGCCTCCTTTCTTCTGCCTCGGATCCAGGCTGGAGGAGAGAAGAAGAGAGAGACACGAAGTTTAGAAGCAGTTTCTGTGCCGAGAACTTTTGCACGACTTTATTTTTGTTAGTCGTGTTTATTTTTGTGTTTGTTTTTGTTGTTCGTGTTTTTTTTGTTAGCCGTGTTTGTTCTTTGTTTTCGTTAGTGGTGTTTGTGTCTGTGTTTGTTTTTGTTGGTCGTGTTTGTTTTTGTTGGTCGTGTTTGTTTTGTTAGCCGTGTTTGTTCTTTCTTTTCGTTAGTGGTGTTTGTGTCTGTGTTTGTTTTTGTTAGTCGTGTTTATTTTTGTGTTTGTTTTTGTTGGTCTTGTTTGTTTTCGTTAGTCGTGTTTATTTTTGTGTTTGTTTTTGTTGGTCATGTTTGTTTTCGTTAGTCGTGTTTGTTTTTGTGTTAGTTTTTGTTGTTTGTGTTTTTTTCTTTAGCCGTGTTTGTTCTTTGTTTTCGTTAGTGGTGTTTGTGTCTGTGTTTCTTTTTGTTGGTCGTGTTTGTTTTCTTTGGTCGTGTTTGTTTTTGTGTTAGTTTTTGTTGTTCGTGTTTTTTGTTAGTCGTGTTTGTTTTTGTGTTTGTTTTTGTTGGTTGTGTTTGTTTTCGTTAGTCGTGTTTGTTTTTGTGTTAGTTTTTGTTGTTCGTGTTTTTTTCTTTAGCCGTGTTTGTTCTTTGTTTTCGTTAGTGGTGTTTGTGTCTGTGTTTCTTTTTGTTGGTCGTGTTTGTTTTCGTTGGTCGTGTTTGTTTTTGTGTTAGTTTTTGTTGTTCGTGTTTTTTGTTAGTCGTGTTTGTTTTTGTGTTTGTTTTTGTTGGTTGTGTTTGTGTTTTTTTTTTGTTGGTCTTGTTTTTTCGTCAGTCGTGTTTGTTTCTGTGTTTGTTTTTGTTGGTCGTGTTTGTTTTTGTTAGTCGTGTTTTTTTCTGTGTTTGTTTTTGTTGGTCGTGTTTGTTTTCGTTGGTCGTGTTTGTTTTTGTTAGTCGTGTTTTTTTCTGTTTGTTTTTGTTGGTCGTGTTTGTTTTCGTTGGTCGTGTTTGTTTTTCGTTGGTCGTGTTTGTTTTTGCGTTTGTTTTTGTTGGTCGTGTTTGTTTTCGTTAGTCGTGTTTGTTTCTGTGTTTGTTGGTCATGTTTGTTTTTGTTGTTCGTGTTTGTTTTTGTTGGTCGCGTTTGTTTTCGTTGGTCATGTTTGTTTTTGCGTTTGTTTTCGTCAGTCGTGTTTGTTTCTGTGTTTGTTTTTGTTGGTCGTGTTTGTTTTTGTTAGTCGTGTTTTTTTCTGTGTTTGTTTTTGTTGGTCGTGTTTGTTTTCGTTGGTCGCGTTTGTTTTTGTTAGTCGTGTTTTTTTCTGTTTGTTTTTGTTGGTCGTGTTTGTTTTCGTTGGTCGTGTTTGTTTTTCGTTGGTCTTGTTTGTTTTTGCGTTTGTTTTTGTTGGTCGTGTTTGTTTTCGTTAGTCGTGTTTGTTTCTGTGTTTGTTGGTCATGTTTGTTTTTGTTGTTCGTGTTTGTTTTTGTTGGTCGCGTTTGTTTTCGTTGGTCATGTTTGTTTTTGCGTTTGTTTTTGTTGGTCGTGTTTGTTTTCGTTAGTCGTGTTTGTTTCTGTGTTTGTTGGTCATGTTTGTTTTTGTTGGTCGTGTTTGTTTTTGTTGGTCGTGTGTGTGTGTGTTCAAAGTTGATTCTTTTTTAAATAATTCAATTTGAAAATATATAAAAATGAATCAAAGGAAAGGAAATACATGTGTTTGTTGAAGAACAAACACAAAGTTAATGAAAATAAAACAGATGTTGAAGGAAATGCATGTGTTTGTTGAAGAACAAACACAAAGATAATGAAGATAAAACAGATGTTGAAGGAAATACATGTGTTTGATGAAGAACAAACACAAAGATAATGAAGATAAAACAGATGTTGAAGGAAACACATGTGTTTGATGAAGAACAAACACAAAGATAATCAAGATAAAACAGATGTTGAAGGAAATACATGTGTTTGATGAAGAACAAACACAAAGATAATGAAGATAAAACAGATGTTGAAGGAAATACATGTGTTTGTTGAAGAACAAACACAAAGATAATGAAGATAAAACAGATGTTGAAGGAAACACATGTGTTTGATGAAGAACAAACACAAAGATAATGAAGATAAAACAGATGTTGAAGGAAATACATGTGTTTGATGAAGAACAAACACAAAGATAATGAAGATAAAACAGACGTTGAAGGAAATACATGTGTTTGATGAAGACCAAACACAAAGATAATGAAGATAAAACAGATGTTGAAGGAAATACATGTGTTTGATGAAGAACAAACACAAAGATAATGAAGATAAAACACATGTTGAAGGAAATACATGTGTTTGATGAAGAACAAACACAAAGATAATCAAGATAAAACAGATGTTGAAGGAAATACATGTGTTTGATGAAGAACAAACACAAAGATAATGAAAATAAAACAGATGTTGAAGGAAATACATGTGTTTGATGAAGAACAAACACAAAGATAATGAAGATAAAACAGATGTTGAAGGAAATACATGTGTTTGATGAAGAACAAACACAAAGATAATGAAGATAAACAGATGTTGAAGGAAATACATGTGTTTGATGAAGAACAAACACAAAGATAATGAAGATAAAACAGATGTTGAAGGAAATACATGTTTTTGTTGAAGAACAAACACAAAGATAATGAAGATAAACAGATGTTGAAGGAAATACATGTGTTTGATGAAGAACAAACACAAAGATAATGAAGATAAAACAGATGTTGAAGGAAATACATGTGTTTGATGAAGAACAAACACAAAGATAATGAAGATAAAACACATGTTGAAGGAAATACATGTGTTTGTTGAAGAACAAACACAAAGATAATGAAGATAAAACAGATGTTGAAGGAAATACATGTGTTTGATGAAGAACAAACACAAAGATAATGAAGATAAAACACATGTTGAAGGAAATACATGTGTTTGTTGAAGAACAAACACAAAGATAATGAAGATAAAACAGATGTTGAAGGAAATACATGTGTTTGATGAAGAACAAACACAAAGATAATGAAGATAAAACACATGTTGAAGGAAATACATGTGTTTGTTGAAGAACAAACACAAAGATAATGAAGATAAAACAGATGTTGAAGGAAACACATGTGTTTGATGAAGAACAAACACAAAGATAATGAAGATAAAACACATGTTGAAGGAAATACATGTGTTTGTTGAAGAACAAACACAAAGATAATGAAGATAAAACAGATGTTGAAGGAAATACATGTGTTTGATAAAGAACAAACACAAAGATAATGAAGATAAAACAGATGTTGAAGGAAACACATGTGTTTGATGAAGAACAAACACAAAGATAATGAAGATAAAACAGATGTTGAAGGAAACACATGTGTTTGATGAAGAACAAACACAAAGATAATGAAGATAAAACAGATGTTGAAGGAAATACATGTTTTTGATGAAGAACAAACACAAAGATAATGAAGATAAAACAGATGTTGAAGGAAATACATGTTTTTGATGAAGAACAAACACAAAGATAATGAAGATAAAACAGATGTTGAAGGAAATACATGTGTTTGATGAAGAACAAACACAAAGATAATGAAGATAAAACAGATGTTGAAGGAAATACATGTGTTTGATGAAGAACAAACACAAAGATAATGAAGATAAAACAGATGTTGAAGGAAATACATGTGTTTGATGAAGAACAAACACAAAGATAATGAAGATAAAACAGATGTTGAAGGAAACACATGTGTTTGATGAAGAACAAACACAAAGATAATGAAGATAAAACAGATGTTGAAGGAAACACATAAGTTTGATGAAGAACAAACACAAAGATAATGAAGATAAACAGCAGCATCTGCATCTGCATCGTAAAGTAATACAAACTGTGGTCAGTTTGAAATGATGAAGTTTTAAGTCGACCTCGTAGCGACGACCTTGGACGACCAAACGACCTCTGAGGTCACTTTCTCTGTCTGCCCTAATGTGGGGTCGAAGACTCACTGTGACCTGAGGATCCTGATTTAAAACCTTGGACGAGGCCTGTGTGACCCTCCTCATCCATCCATCCTCCCTCCTCATCCATAATCCTCCTCATCCATCCATCCTCCCTCCTCATCCATAATCCTCCTCATCCATCCATCATCCTCCTCATCCATCCATCATCCTCCTCATCCATCCATCATCCTCCTCATCCATCCATAATCCTCCTCATCCATCCATCATCCTCCTCATCCATCCATAATCCTCCTCATCCATCCATCATCCTCCTCATCCATCCATAATCTCATCCGTACATCCTCCCTCCTCATCCATCCATAATCTCATCCGTTCATCATCCCTCCTCATCCATCCATAATCTCATCCGTCCATCCTCCCTCCTCATCCATCCATAATCTCATCCGTCCATCCTCCCTCCTCATCCATCCATAATCTCTCCTCATCCATCCATCATCCTCCTCATCCATCCATAATCTCATCCGTCCATCCTCCCTCCTCATCCATCCATCCATCCATCCTCCCTCCTCATCCGTCCATAATCTCTCCTCATCCATCCATAATCTCATCCATCCATCCTCCCTCCTCATCCGTCCATCCTCCCTCCTCATCCGTCCATCCTCCCTCCTCATCCGTCCATCCTCCCTCCTCATCCTTCCATCCTCCCTCCTCATCCGTCCATAATCTCTCCTCATCCGTCCATCCTCCCTCCTCATCCTTCCATCCTCCCTCCTCATCCATCCATCCTCCCTCATCCTTCCATCCTCCCTCCTCATCCGTCCATAATCTCTCCTCATCTATCCATCCTCCCTCCCTCCTCATCCGTCCATCCTCCCTCCTCATCCGTCCATCCTCCCTCCTCATCCGTCCACCATCTCTCCTCATCCATCCATCCTCCCTCCTCATCCGTCCATCCTCCCTCCTCAGCCTCCCATCCTCCCTCCTCATCCGTCCATCCTCCCTCCTCATCCGTCCATCCTCCCTCCTCATCCGTCCATCCTCCCTCCATCCTCCCTCCTCATCCATCCATCCTCCTTCCTCATCCATCCATCCTCCCTCCTCACCCCTCCATCATCTCTCCTCATCCCTCCATCCTCCCTCCTCACCCCTCCATCATCTCTCCTCATCCATCCATCCTCCTTCCTCATCCATCCATCCTCCCTCCTCATCCATCCATCCTCCTTCCTCATCCATCCATCCTCCCTCCTCACCCCTCCATCATCTCTCCTCATCCCTCCATCCTCCCTCCTCACCCCTCCATCATCTCTCCTCATCCATCCATCCATCCATCCTCCCTCTTCCATCTCAGCCTCTCTCAGCAGCACATCAGGGTGAAAGAGAGAAGTTCCTCCTCAGGATCTCTTCATCGTGATCAACATGCAGGAGGAGGTTTAAGGATGAAGTCGAGACTCTTTGTTTCCAGCAGCAGAGAATTCAAAGCAGTATTTTAAGGCTGGTTGTAGAAACACCAGCAGAAGTTTCTTTGATGAACTCATGAATATCTTCTCACTCTCTCGTGTGAAAGATGGAGGGATGAACCGACATGATGGAGGTAAATCAGTGCCATGAGAACAAGTGTTAGATTGTTAGAAATTAGGTTTTATTAAAGATTGATTTGAATAAATAAATTCAATTTTTCTATACTTAAGATATAGTTTTGTATCTTTTTTCATAATTTAATAAAAAATAGAATATTACAAAACAATAATAATAAATTAGAAAATAAAAAGAAAACGTTTTTTTAATCTTAAAGTTTGATATTCTTATCCCAATAATTAAAAAATAAATTATATTATATATAATCAATATTTTTTAATTCATTGTCTTTTAAATTCAATATATAAATGTTGGTATAATGGAGTCTCCAGACTAAACCAACAGAGCACAGAGATACTGGATCAAACTCTCAGCCAATCATGCGACGATCATGTGATGTGAGTTGCTCGGTGCTCGACTGGATGAGTCTGGTAAGATGTCACTGTGATGCCAACATGTTTCTATTGAATTTAAATAAGGCTAAAAATTAAAGAAATATATAGAATTTAGAAAATAGACATTTTTGAATATAAATAATTTGAATTACAAACAACATTTAAATTAAATTATTAAAGAAAAACAACTTATTCAACCGTTTAAATATATACATTACTACATTTAATTAAAATATATATATAGTTAAATGCTTGAAAACCCACAAAATATTTTCAATAAAAAAACAATAATTTAATTTCCAAATGACACTTGAAACAATGATAATATGATAATAAATATATATGATAATATAATGATATACTTCCATACATGTGCTCAAACAAACGTATAGCAACAGTTTACATTGAATTTAAATAATGTTTAATAAATAAAAATATATATAAAATATATAAAATAAAATAAATTACATGCAACAATTACATCCTGCAAGATTCCAGAGATGACTGAGGACGAGAGGATACTTAAACATATGTTCAATAAATGAATTAAACAACAACAAGTGTAACCTTTGAATATAGTATTAATTGAATGTATTAAAAAAAAGAAAAGTAATTAAATGCTAAAAAAACATTTGAAAGGTTGAATTGAATATTGTGACGACACTGACAGACACACAAGTGGTTCATCAAAGAGTTGTGTATCTCCTTCAGTGACGACAACGTTGCGACTCCACTCACCGTCCCACTCCGTCGGGATGTCCCCCTCCAGGTACTCGTGCTCGCTGGGTTTGGCCGCCTCCACGACCCGCTTGGCCCGGAGGACCCTCCCTAGAACGGTCGGAGAAAAAAAACACAAAAAAAATCAGGGATGAATTCAACACAAACAAATCCTGCACAAACACACAGAGGAGTGACAGCGGCGGCGACAGGACACGGATAATTACCTCGTGGCCCTCGGGCCCTTCTCCTCAGATCTCGCTGAGTGGCTCCAAATCTGGGCTAAGCCTTTATGCAAATCAGCCTCCCCTTGAACCCGGCCAACCAGAGCCCCCCTCGCCGCCCGCCTCGGCCAATGGCGGCGCGGCGGCTAACAATGCCCTCCAAAATCAACATCAAGCGGCGCCGGAGACAAAAGAGGTCAGATATCAGAGGGAAGAGGGAGGCGTGGAATATTAAGTACAGCTCGGCCCGATCTGCGCGCGGCGCTCGCTAGCAGCGCCGCCGCCGCCAATTATTCTGCTGGAATGTGCTGATTAGACGAGTTGGGCCGGAACCATGACACCGAGACTTGAGTCTTGAGGTGGAGGAAGGTATTGATACTACAGGAGTGTGTGTGTGACAAGAGTGTGTCGATGTCACGATACAACGATATATAGTTATGTGTAGTAACAAGGATATATGTGTAGTATTGTCCAGGACTTGACTCTGGTGTCACAACTTTTGTTCTTGTTTGTATCGCAATTAAACTTCCGGCCTCTAGATGGCAGCAGTCGTTATGTCCTCCACAGCTAAAGGAAGAATGGTGACTGAGGACGAGAGGATACAGTGAGTCCAGCAGCTTTTAAAGCTGATGTTTGGACATATTTTGGTTTGAAAACAAATGAAAGTAGTTACGACTTCATCAAGAGTCATGTGGTCTGTAAATACTATAACACCAGAGTCAAGTACTGGACAATACTACACATATATCCTTGTTACTACACTATCACAACACCAGAGTCAAGTACTAGACAATACTACACAGACCCTGGTCTAGAAAGGCGCTATATAAATAGAGATTATTATTATTATTATTATTATATATCCTTGTTACTACACTATCACAACACCAGAGTCAAGTACTCGAAAATATTACACATATATACTTGTTACTACACTATCACAACACCAGAGTCAGGTACTGGACAATACTACACTTATATACTTGTTACTACACTATCACAACACCAGAGTCAAGTACTCGACAATACTACACATATATACTTGTTACTACACTATCACAACACCAGAGTCAAGTACTCGACAATACTACACATGTATACTTGTTACTACACTATCACAACACCAGAGTCAAGTACTCGACAATACTACACATGTATACTTGTTACTACACTATCACAACACCAGAGTGTGTACTCGACAATACTACACATGTATACTTGTTACTACACTATCACAACACCAGAGTCAAGTACTCGACAATACTACACTTATATACTTGTTACTACACTATCACAACACCAGAGTCAAGTACTCGACAATACTACACATATATACTTGTTACTACACTATCACAACACCAGAGTGTGTACTCGACAATACTACACTTATATATTTGTTATTACACTATCACAACATCAGAGTCAAGTACTGGACAATACTACACATATATCCTTGTTACTACACTATCACAACACCAGAGTCAAGTACTGGACAATACTACACATATATCCTTGTTACTACACTATCACTATATATATGGTGTATCATGATACGTATCAACACATCTCGACAACACTCACCTCTAGTCTGGAGCTAAAGTACTGAGTTTACCTCCTCCTGCCCTGTGAGAATAACGAGGGAGGAGGAGGAAGAAGGAGTGCAGAGGAGGAGGAGGAGAGTGATGATGCATGGCAAACATGGCTAGCAGGAGAGAAATGGATGGGCTAGGAAAACAACACGCTCCAAAACACAGACAATCTGTCAGGATTCCATCACCGTTTCTCTGCAGCTGACTGGACACGGACAAATGGAGGCAACCAGCTCTACGCGAGCTGCAGACTGATGGCCTTAATGTTTACCTCGGCCGTAACAGATCGCTCCGGCGCCGCCGCCGATGAAGGATGGCGCTCTGTAGCCTGTCTTCGCACGTTTATTTACTGACAACAACATTCATGCACGTGTGCTCCTGTAATTAAGAAACATCTCCACCGAGCTTCATCCACGGATGGTAATCAGGTCAGATAATTAGGCTACAATCTCTGTGGCTCCCACTAGATCCACACTGAAGGGCCTTCTTCACAACTCTAGCCTCCCATACGCACTTCTGCTCACCACCAGTAGGGGGCCAGATCCTGGAAGTACAGGACAGAGGACACACTTAATTAATCCTTCAAACTCTTCACTGGCTGCCAGTTTCTTTCAGGATCATTTTAAAATTCTGGTTCTTACTTTCAGATCTGTGATGTGTAGTATTGTCCAGTACTTGACTCTGGTGTTGTGATAGTGTAGTAACAAGTATATATGTGTAGTATTGTCCAGTACTTGACTCTGGTGTTGTGATAGTGTAGTAACAAGTATATATGTGTAGTATTGTCCAGTACTTGACTCTGGTGTTGTAGTATTTACAGACCACATGACTCTTGACAAAGTCGTAACTGCTTTCATTTTTTTTCAAACCAAAATATGTCCAAACATCAGCTTTAAAAGCTGCTGGACTCACTGTATCCTCTCGTCCTCAGTCATGACTCTTGACGAAGTCGTAACTGCTTTCATTTGTTTTCAAACCAAAGTATGTCCAAACATCAGCTTTAAAAGCTGCTGGACTCACTGTATCCTCTCGTCCTCAGTCATCATTCTTCCTTTGGCTGAGGAGGACGTAACGACTGCTGCCATCTAGAGGCCGGAAGTTTAATTACAACACAAACATGAACAAAAGCTGTGAATTTTTAATGTTAATAGTAAATTCAATACAATTATTATACATTTCTTTGTGATTCTTTTCACTAAATAAAATAATCAAATAACTATGATGAAAATAAAACATGATTTGAAAGAAAAAAATATTTACTTATAAATGGATACAGTGCTGTTGAATATGGATACAGTACCACGGGTGAAAATAATCAGGATTTTTAATCGTCAACCAGGGATAGTGAAGCAAGTACATCGAGGCACACATTAAAGATGGATGACAACGTCTTATTGAATTTTCCATAAATACAATGGTCTGCGACGCGAAGCTAAAGTACCTGCTATGCAAACCCTGGACATTTGAAGGACCCCCCCCCCCCACACACACACACACACCTGTTTTTGTTCGACCCTTCCGTTTGTTTACATGCAAAACACTCTCTGATAGTCAAAACTACACCAGCCGACAAAGAGCCGAGAACAGCTGTATTCTCTCGACACTTCCAGCAGGTAGTGATAAACACACGGGTGTGGGTGGTTGTAGCTGAAACGCTTCAATTATGCTACATCCCCCCACACACAACGCGCTTAGCTAATGCTGAACTAATGCGCACTGAGACCCTTCTTTTTCCCTCGTACACCCGTGTTGGCTCGTGTCACGCTACAAACATGCTCCGACGTCGGCCTCGTCCTCAGCTCGACTCTAGCTCTCGTCGGCTTTCATCGCAGCATTTGAATAACAAATGGCGTATGTACATATATTCATGGGGAGGAAGGGCCGGTCCTCCCACCGCCCTCGCACTGGGAGGGGCGGCGTCTCTTCTAATTGGGGTGAGGCTCGCTCTGGCGGTGGCGTGTGATGCGGGCGAACCTCCCGGGTTCATGGTCGCGTCGGATTTATGGAAAATTATTTGAAAATAATCCCGACGATTTACATAAAAATAAAACGGATTCAAGCCTCTGGTGGTGTCGGACGAATAATGCGACGAATTACAAGAAGCAGAGAAGCACTGAGAAGGAGCATACCACTGCCAAGCAGCTCATTTATCTCTATATAATCATAAACGTCTATAAAAACTCCCATGAAGCGTGATGTTGGCTCGAGGTAAAAACTATCCCTACTAAGGGTCTGTAAGCAACATCCAATAAACAATAGCAACATTTTGACAGTGAAATCCCATGATGCCTTTCTACAGCTGTGATTGGTTGGCTGGGCGGCAAAGCATTATGGGAGCTATTCAGGTCACCGTTACAGAGAGCGTTGTTGAGAGGGACGACACCTCATAATGCAATGTTGAGTTTGCGAGTTCAAATTATTGTTGTTGACTAAATATTGTTAATTTTGAACAAATGAAAAATGTAATCGTCAATACTTCTTGTTTATCGTGGGCGGGGGATGGTAGAACCCGTAATAAACGAGGGACCACTCTTTCTCTATTAGGAGTCTTAAAGAAAGGTAGAATGAACAATAGTAAAATGTCAACAGTCTCATGAGAGTTGATATGAGTGACTTGTTTTTCTGATTCCACTAGTTTCACTGTAGCTAACCGCGTGATGCATGTAAAAGCTATTCTACTGATCGACGAATATCTTCAAAACGGAGTAGGAATAATAATACAATTTAACTTCTGGCCTCTAGATGGCAGCAGTCGTTACGTCCTTCACAGCCAAAGGAAGAATGATGACTGAGGATGAGAGGATACAGTGAGTCCAGCAGCTTTTAAAGCTGATGTTTGGACATATTTTGGTTTGAAAACAAATGAAAGCAGTTACGACTTCGTCAAGAGTCATGTGGTCTGTAAATACTACAACACCAGAGTCAAGTACTGGACAATACTACACATATATACTTGTTACTACACTATCACAACACCAGAGTCAAGTACTGGACAATACTACACATATATACTTGTTACTACACTATCACAACACCAGAGTCAAGTACTCGACTATACTACACATATATACTTGTTACTACACTATCACAACACCAGAGTCAAGTACTCGACAATACTACACATATATACTTGTGACTACACTATCACAACACCAGAGTCAAGTACTGGACAATACTACACATATTTACGTTTTACTATACTATCACAACGGCAGAGTCAAGTACTCGACTATACTACACATATATCCTTGTTACTACACTATCACAACACCAGAGTCAAGTACTCGACAATACTACACATATATACTTGTTACTACACTATCACAACACCAGAGTCAAGTACTGGACAATACTACACATATATCCTTGTTACTACACTATCACAACACCAGAGTCAAGTACTGGACAATACTACACATATATACTTGTGACTACACTATCACAACACCAGAGTCAAGTACTGGACAATACTACACATATATCCTTGTTACTACATATTTGTTTGGGTTTTAGAAATATTTGTTTGGGTGAGTTTACTCCTTAATATGTACTCACACTATTACAATATATCACTATATATCGTATTATTGTATCGTGAAACCTAACACTTTTGACAAACACACACAGAGATCAACACCATGTTGCTGGTGAGAAGAAAGTCTCGCTCAGATAATCAACAGAAGAAGAACAGTTGGTAGGAAACGACAATTAGTTGAATAATTCTTGCTGGTGGATGAATTTGTGTTATTGTGGTTGATGAAGCAGAAAATTGCTAGTTGTGTTGAGGACGAGCTCGATGAATGATTTACTGGAGAACTTCATTCAACCAGCAGCTCCTTCACAGAGCTTCTACTTTCTACTAGTATTTTACTCTTTATTATCTAAACGTCCATCTTCACTTTAACTGTGCTATAGTTGTGTATTATTGTCCAGTACCTGACTCTGGTGTTGTGATAGTGTAGTAACAAGTAAATCTGTGTAGTATAATCCAGTACTTGACTCTGGTATTGTGATAGTGTAGTAACAAGTATATATGTGTATTATTGTCCAGTACTTGACTCTGGTGTTGTGATAGTGTAGTAACAAGTAAATATGTGTAGTATTATCCAGTACTTGACTCTGGTATTGTGATAGTGTAGTAACAAGTATATATGTCTATTATTGTCCAGTACTTGACTCTGGTGTTGTGATAGTGTAGTAACAAGTATATATGTGTAGTATAGTCGAGTACTTGACTCTGGTGTTGTGATAGTGTAGTAAGAAGTATATATGTGTAGTATAGTGGAGTACTTGACTCTGGTGTTGTGTTAGTGTAGTAACAAGTATATATGTGTAGTATTGTCCAGTACTTGACTCTGGTGTTGTGATAGTGTAGTAAGAAGTATATATGTGTAGTATAGTGGAGTACTTGACTCTGGTGTTGTGTTAGTGTAGTAACAGGTATATATGTGTAGTATTGTCCAGTACTTGACTCTGGTGTTGTGATAGTGTAGTAACAAGTATATATGTGTAGTATAGTGGAGTACTTGACTCTGGTGTTGTGATAGTGTAGTAACAAGTATATATGTGTAGTATAGTGGAGTACTTGACTCTGGTGTTGTGATAGTGTAGTAACAAGTATATATGTGTAGTATAGTGGAGTACTTGACTCTGGTATTATGATAGTGTAGTAACAAGTATATATGTGTAGTATTGTCCAGTACTTGACTCTGGTGTTGTGATAGTGTAGTAAGAAGTATATATGTGTAGTATAGTGGAGTACTTGACTCTGGTGTTGTGTTAGTGTAGTAACAGGTATATATGTGTAGTATTGTCCAGTACTTGACTCTGGTGTTGTGATAGTGTAGTAACAAGAATATATGTTATGCATCATTCCCTTCTTTAGTTGTGGAGGACGTAACGACTGCTGCCATCTAGAGGCTGGAAGTTTAATTGCAACACGAACATGAAAAGACGCTGTGAATATTTAATGTTAATTGTAAATTCAATAACATTTTTATAAAAAAAAGAAAAAAAAGGGTGATACTTGGCAACACAAAAATGAACAAACACATGAATATTAACAAATTAGTTCATTGTAATTAAAAAAAAAAAATCGAATCATTCCATTATTGAAATATGAACCATCAAAGAACTATGATAAAAAATAAAATATGGTTTCAAAGACATTAAAAAAAAGCTGTAGAATATCTATATGGTGGTGAGAAAAAAAAGATTGTAATATTCAAGTGTTTTCATTACACCTTTATTCACTATATCAATAAACTGGCCTCAGGAGATCAACACAAACTTCATTAAAACCTCAGTTCTTGTCTCACCTCATGTGAGTCCAGACACACTTGAACACATTTGAATGTTGTTCAGTGATCCTGGATCTACGTTAGCAAGAGACGAACAGATAAAGTCCACGCGACTGCCAGCGTCGCCCGGGCCGGTGTAAGCGACGGGAAACAGAAACGAAATCTGCCACTTTACTTTGCACACTCTGCGTTTTCACCTTCTCCCAATTACGTTGCATGACAGCGCTGGCTGGCAGCCTGGCACATTGTTTACAGTAGTGATTCCTCAGCTCAGGGGGCTGCCTGGAACTAATGACTACTGTCGCCAGCAATTTATCCTCAAATCTCTTTTACTTCTTAATGAAGCGGCTTCACGCTCACGCCGGCGCCGAGAGAACCACGATCGTTCTTTAAGAACAATATGAATCGTGTCGACCAAACTTTCTTTGACGTTGTGATGTAAAAACTAAAATAAACAGATTATTCTGCCCTCGTTCAAAGATCCTTCTCCCCTTGAATGATTGATCTTGACATGTTTGTTCCTGATATATTGATCGAGTTTGCAACACAATCACACACACAAGTGTGTATTGTCGACAATCAAGTGATACGAGACAACAATATGATATTTTGTGATGCTGTAGGAAAAATATAACGTTTCTTCTGAAGTCATTGAATTAAAGATTAAAGTCTGTATTAACATTTGACAAGAGAAGAAACACAAGCAAAACAAGTACACGTTTGCATGTTAGTTGTTTATTTGTTCAGGGAGACTTGTGGAGTAATACTAAGAAGACTCATGGAGTAATATTAGGTTAGAGACTTGTGGAGTAATACTAAGAAGACTCATGGAGTAATGTTAGGTAGACCTGTGGAGTAATACTAAGGAGTCTCCTGGAGTAATGTTAGGTAGACTTGTGGAGTAATACTAAGAAGACTCATGGAGTAATGTTAGGTAGACTTGTGGAGTAATACTAAGGAGAGTCTTGGAGTAATATTAGGGAGACTTGTGGAGTAATACTAAGGAGTCTCCTTGAGTAATGTTAGGGAGACTTGTGGAGTAATACTAAGGAGTCTCCTGGAGTAATGTTAGGGAGACTTGTGGAGTAATACTAAGACTCGTTCAAAGATCCTTCTCCCCTTGAATGATTGATCTTGACATGTTTGTTCCTGATATATTGATCGAGTTTGCAACACAATCACACACAAGTGTGTATTGTCGACAATCAAGTGATACGAGACAACAATATGATATTTTGTGATGCTGTAGGAAAAATATAACGTTTCTTCTGAAGTCATTGAATTAAGGATTAAAGTCTATATTTACATTTGACAAGAGTTGAAACACAAGCAAAACAAGTACATATTTGCATGTTAGTTGTTTATTTGTTCAGGGAGACTTGTGGAGTAATACTAAGAAGACTCATGGAGTAATGTTAGGTAGACTTGTGGAGTAATACTAAGAAGACTCATTGAGTAATGTTAGGTAGACTTGTGGAGTAATACTAAGAAGACTCGAAAAGCGCTATATAAATATATATTACTTACTTACTTACTTACTTACTCATGGAGTAATGTTAGGTAGACCTGTGGAGTAATACTAAGAAGACTCATGGAGTAATGTTAGGCAGACTTGTGGAGTAATACTAAGAAGACTCATGGAGTAATGTTAGGTAGACCTGTGGAGTAATACTAAGAAGACTCATGGAGTAATGTTAGGTAGACCTGTGGAGTAATACTAAGGAGAGTCGTGGAGTAATACTTAGGAGGCTCATAAAGTAATACTAAAGAGACTAGTGGAGTAATATTAGGGAGACTTGTGGAGTAATACTAAGGAGACTCATTGAGTAATGTTAGGTAGACTTGTGGAGTAATACTAAGAAGACTCATTGAGTAATGTTAGGTAGACTTGTGGAGTAATACTAAGAAGACTCGAAAAGCGCTATATAAATATATATTACTTACTTACTTACTTACTTACTCATGGAGTAATGTTAGGTAGACCTGTGGAGTAATACTAAGAAGACTCATGGAGTAATGTTAGGCAGACTTGTGGAGTAATACTAAGAAGACTCATGGAGTAATGTTAGGTAGACCTGTGGAGTAATACTAAGAAGACTCATGGAGTAATGTTAGGTAGACCTGTGGAGTAATACTAAGGAGAGTCGTGGAGTAATACTTAGGAGGCTCATAAAGTAATACTAAAGAGACTAGTGGAGTAATATTAGGGAGACTTGTGGAGTAATACTAAGGAGACTCATGGAGTAATGTTAGGTAGACCTGTGGAGTAATACTAAGAAGACTCATGGAGTAATGTTAGGTAGACCTGTGGAGTAATACTAAGAAGACTCATGGCGTAATGTTAGGTAGACCTGTGGAGTAATACTAAGAAGACTCATGGAGTAATGTTAGGTAGACCTGTGGAGTATTACTAAGGAGAGTCGTGGAGTAATACTTAGGAGGCTCATAAAGTAATACTAAAGAGACTAGTGGAGTAATATTAGGGAGACTTGTGGAGTAATACTAAGAAGACTCATGGAGTAATGTTAGGTAGACCTGTGGAGTAATACTAAGAAGACTCATGGAGTAATGTTAGGTAGACCTGTGGAGTAATACTAAGAAGACTCATGGAGTAATGTTAGGTAGACCTGTGGAGTAATACTAAGGAGAGTCGTGGAGTAATACTTAGGAGGCTCATAAAGTAATACTAAAGAGACTAGTGGAGTAATATTAGGGAGACTTGTGGAGTAATACTAAGGAGACTCATGGAGTAATGTTAGGTAGACCTGTGGAGTAATACTAAGAAGACTCATGGAGTAATGTTAGGTAGACCTGTGGAGTAATACTAAGAAGACTCATGGAGTAATGTTAGGTAGACCTGTGGAGTAATACTAAGAAGACTCATGGAGTAATGTTAGGTAGACCTGTGGAGTAATACTAAGGAGAGTCGTGGAGTAATACTTAGGAGGCTCATAAAGTAATACTAAAGAGACTAGTGGAGTAATATTAGGGAGACTTGTGGAGTAATACTAAGGAGACTCCCGGATAATACTAAGGAGACTCACAGAGTAATATTCAGGAGACTTTTGGAGTAATACTAAGGAGAGTCGTGGAGTAATACTAAGGAGACTTGTGGAGTAATACTAAGAAGATTAATGGAGTAATGTTAGCTAGACTTGTGGAGTAATACTAAGGAGACTAGTAAAGTAATACTAAAGATACTAGTGGAGTAATATTAGGGAGACTTGTGGAGTAATACTAAGGAGACTCCCGGAGTAATATTAGGGAGACTTGTGGAGTAATACTAAGGAGACTAGTAAAGTAATACTAAATATACTAGTGGAGTAATATTAGGGAGACTTGTGGAGTAATACTAAGGAGTCTCCTTGAGTAATGTTAGGGAGACTTGTGGAGTAATACTAAGGAGTCTCCTGGAGTAATGTTAGGGAGACTTGTGGAGTAATACTAAGGAGTCTCCTGGAGTAATGTTAGGGAGACTTGTGGAGTAATACTAAGGAGAGTCGTGGAGTAATATTAGGGAGACTTGTGGAGTAATATCAGGGAGACTTGTGGAGTAATACTAAGAAGACTAATGGAGTAATGTTAGGTAGACTTGTGGAGTAATACTAAAGAGACTAGTGGAGTAATATTAGGGAGAATTGTGGTGTAATACTAAGGAGACTCCAGATAATACTAAGGAGACTCAGAGTAATATTAAGGAGACTTTTGGAGTAATACTAAGAAGACTCATGGAGTAATGTTAGCTAGACTTGTGGAGTAATACTAAGAAGACTTGTAGAGTAATACTAAGGAGACTCGTAAAGTAATACTAAAGATACTATTGGAGTAATATTAGGGAGACTTGTGGAGTAATACTAAGGAGACTCACTGAGTAATGTTAGGTAGACTTGTGGATTAATACTAAGGAGACTCATGGAGTAATGTTAGGTAGACTTGTGGATTAATACTAAGGAGACTCACTGAGTAATGTTAGGTAGACTTGTGGATTAATACTAAGGAGACTCATGGAGTAATGTTAGGTAGACTTGTGGATTAATACTAAGGAGACTCATGGAGTAATGTTAGGTAGACTTGTGGATTAATACTAAGGAGACTCACGGAGTAATGTTAGGGAGACTTGTGGATTAATACTAAGGAGACTCACGGAGTAATGTTAGGTAGACTTGTGGATTAATACTAAGGAGACTCACGGAGTAATGTTAGGGAGACTTGTGGAGTAATACTAAGGAGACTCATGGAGTAATGTTAGGTAGACTTGTGGATTAATACTAAGGAGACTCATGGAGTAATGTTAGGTGTGGATACTTAAGATCCTTGCAGAGTAATACTTAGGAGTTATGCCACAGAGCATCACAGAATAATAAAAAGTTGCCTCGGGCAGTAATACTATGGGGAAATTGTGAAGTAATACTATGGAGTAGGGCTGAACAACAAAGAAACCCTCTATGCTGACGATGAACTGCTGCTCGTCGCAGAAACGTGACTGTGGTTAAAAAAGAAAAAATCCCCTAAGAAAGATAAACGGCTGTAAAGCATCTCCTCGTCTCACAGATCAGAGCTGAGTGCTTTCACTTTGCTGCTCTCGCCCGTGAGAAGGAGCTATGAAGGGTGTGAGGTGCTCTCCATCTCCGCGGCCCCCGTGTGACAGCGCCGCCCTCGCCATCACTCACGCCCGAGCCTACTTACCCGCCGTGCACGTGTGCAGATGTGCGTGCACGTGTGCAGATGTGCGTGCACGGCCGGCTGCAGAGCGCCAGATTAACCTGGGGGACGCCGGCGAGCGAGGGGCGCTTCCTCTTAGCGTGAAGGACGAACGTGGCGTCGGAGGGGGAGGGGCCTCGGCGGCAGCAGGCAAATCCCACCGCATAAATATTCATAAGTCATCTCACCTGTCTGAGCAGCGACTCATCTGCGGGGGAAGGGGGAGGGGAGCGAGGGATGGGAGGAGACCGGGAAGCAAGATTGGGTTGCCGTGGCAGCCGGGGAGGAGGCCAATCACGCGCCGGGCACACCTATCCTCGCCTTTTTTTTTAAACCGAGATGTGATGCGCTCCGAGGGCTGCTCTTTGAACCCTCAACACACACCGTTAAACTGCATCACCTGCCTCAATACACACACACACACACACACACACACACCAACACCACCCCCAACGCCACACGCCAGCTCCCAGGTGATTACTGCGGGGGGGGGCGACCCCAGAGGTTCTTAACCTCCACAATGTCACGTCGGGCGTCTCTGCCTCTCAGTGTGCGGTTCTTCTCTCTGGTTACACAAGTAGACGTCGGGGGAGACGACAAACACACACTAGACCAGGACAGTGGTCTAGCCTGGCCCATAGAGGGCGCTAGGACGTCCGAATAAACTACAGAAGTGGCATCAGAATATTGAATGACTGAATGATTGAATTTAACATTTCTAATGTTGACTTTTTTTATTTTAATTGAAAATTATTGATTTTTCTTTTAAACATAAAGTTTGATATTACAATTCCAATAATTCAAAAAACTAATTTTCTAAAATCAATATTTTTGAATTCTTCTTTTGAATTCAATATACAATTATTATGACTAATATTCACAACGCAAAACGAACTATATGGTTTTGAAATCAAGCTCATCCTGTATTTAAAGTCGTAAACGTCACCTTTGTTCCAGCCAATCACAGACCTCCTTTGCCATTTGATTGACAGCTGAAGCCAGCCAATGAAGCCACACCCCTAACAGCCAAGAATAACATGTTAAAAACATGTGTGCGGAGGAAACATACAGTACAGAATTGTCTATAATATAGACACGTATCTCACAAACTAGGACGTTAACAACAGTGCAGGTTGTGCTTCGCAAAAATCCTTAACAAAGTCACCACTGATCTGGGAAACACGTTGATTAAAAAGTTGTTTTGTCTTTGGACGACTCAAATATTGATCCTTTGTTTCACTTGCTGATAGTTTAATACACTGTAAAAGCAAAGCCGACTAAAATGAGTGATGTCTACTATATTTATTTGTGGGTTAACGTTCATTTTTATAAGTGACACCGAGTTATAATGAATAAAAAAGTGCTTTCTATATGCTCACGAATAATAATGTTTATATTGTTCTCCCCTGTGTTGTGTGGGTTTACTCCGGGCACTCCGGTTTCCTCCCACAGTCCAAAAACATACAGAGGTTGATTGAGAACTTTAAGGAAATTGTCTGTAGGTATGAGTGTGTGTGTGAATGGTTGTGTGTCTTTGTGTGTCCTGAGACAGACTGGCATCCTGTCCAGGGTGTCCCCTGCCTCTCGCCCTATGAAACTGGGACCGTGACCCCCACAAGGGATAAAGCGTAGAAAATTAATGACAATCATTCTTTTCAATCAAGTAATTTTGTATTGTATTGACGAATTGATAGTGAATTTAAAAGACAAATTAAAGTGCATTTATTTTTTGAATTATTGGAATTAGAATATCAAACTCTATGTTAAAACAAATATCCAAATGTTTAATTTATGAATCATCGTTTCAAATTCAATCTTTCAATATAGAAAACACACAAAAACAAGTCAAAAGTTTGAACTTGAACGCGTCAAATCCATGCACTGCTGCGACGCCACTGATCCACTTCCACGAGAAACCATGAAAACCTTCTGGCAGACAAAGGCGTTCATCTGGAAGCAGCTATAACCACGGTGGTGTCTCCTCTCTGGGCCGCGGAAGATAAAGCACTGAGGTTTTAGGCTCGACACTGTGCCACAAAGAGAGTCCTGGAGCCCCGGTTGGAGCCCCGGTTGGAGCCCTGGCTGGAGCCCCGGCTGGAGCCCCGGCTGGAGCCCAGTTGTGCTCCCTGAGAGGCCGGAACCGACTGGAACCGCCTGGTAAGAGACGGCTTTATGAAGATGGAGTGATCCGATAAGCATCAGCGATACCAGGGCGACCAGGTACCTCTCGCTCTCTCCTCGCTTCCAATCGCGTTACTGAAAAAAAAAATGGAAGGGATATGCAAGGCCCCGTAACCATGGTTACCCATTAGCCCTGAGCCTTGTGACGCTAGAATGGGTTTAGAGGGAAAAGGCCAGCCGTTGTTTCAGCTTCTGCTGGGAGGAGGAGCTTGTGAAGCATAAAAGTAGGCCCTGCTTTCTTTATTCAGCCCCCGATGCTGTTTGTCCCTGTTGCTGTTGATCCCGCCGAGGTTTGGACGACTCACGGCACACCAGGCGGCGGCGTTTTTTAATAGAAGTAACAAGATGCTGATTTCCCCAGCGTGTCACTTGCAGGCGGTGCCGAGGACGGAAGGGAATCCATTACAAACCCTTTTGTCGCCGACGAGCCGCCGCCGCCGCCGGAGAGAGAACTTTCCCGGGGCGACGGCGGGGGGCTGCAGGGCTGCAGGACTTTTGGACGAGGCCAGGAAGTCGCATCCTTTGTGAGGCTGTGGAGCGATGTGGAGTGATGTGGACCTCCCTCCTCCTCCTCCTCCTCCCTCCTCCTCCGAGGTCTGTGAGAGTGTGTGATGTCCAGGCTCAGAACTGTCCACCCCTTTCCATTCACCTCCATCACTCCCATCCCAGCCCCCCGACCCTCTCCCTCCATTAACCTACCTCCACCTTCTCGCTCTTCCCCTCGCTACACCCACTCATTTCACCCTCTTTCCGTCACCAACCCTCCATTCACTTCCATTCTTCCCCCCACTCTATAATTTCACCCCATATGTCAGCATCCGCCCTGTTCTTTGTCACTCACTTTCTATACCTCCACCTTCAATGGCCTTATCTCTCCTGCCTCCCTTATTTCCCCTCTCGCTGTCGACTTTATTAAAATATTCCCAGATGAAGAAAGGCTGGCAAGACGTCTGCGCAGACCTTGTTATATGTCATAGTTTTCCGACGAGGGGGGGGGGGCATGGAAGTGTCAAAAGATTCTTCCAGTTAAAAGATTCAAAGTCTTTCATATCCGAGTTCCTCTCCATTGTTGTTGCTCTAATTTCCTGCTTCCAAGTTTGCATTCAAGAGGGGTTTCATCTTTCCTGGACCCTCTGCTGCCTCCCTGTGGGAATACGGTGGACCAACACCCACTTGGAATATTCCATTACATCCTGGGTATTGAAGGGTTGCTGGATCCACTCCCGGCTGACACAGTAGCGTGGCAATTGGAAGCTCAAAGGCCTGTCAAATTCCCCATTTAAATAAAAAATACTTTATGCATCTGCCAGATAGCTCTGCATAAGCTGCGTGTCGAGGGATTGCCAGAGCGGCACATTTTCACAAAAGCATCGTATGCCATCGCTTTACGTCGAGAGAATCTGGAGCATCTGGTCGCTGGGTCGAGGTTCTCTTTTGACATTACCGTGACTTTGTCCAAGTGGTACCGCTCTACTTTTACCTGTCAGGATCGTCCTTCCTTTTCCTTTTTAACTTCCATTCAAGACGAACGGTTGTTTTATTTCATCAACATCCTCGTCAACCCTGATGAGAGCCTGAACATCTTCAACTCTGACTCTAAACATGAAGCTTCACCAGCAGCTTCATACACACTTAAGAACCAGAAAAAATTACACGATATTGTGATGAAAAAACCCACTAAATATTTGCATGTTAATTGAAACACTTTGAAAAACTATAGTCAAAAATAAAATGATTTCAAAGACCCCCACGGTCCCATTTATTTTTTTCAAAATGATTATTTTAGATGTATATTACAGTGCTGTCGAATATCCATACAGTATCTTGCAAAAGAATATTACGATATATCATGTATCAATATTTCCCGATATACATTGATATCTGCATATATATTATTACTATATCATGGTACATTTATTAGTCAAGGACATGCATGTAGTTTTATTATACAATTACATGTTTATATAGATATTTATGTAGCGTATATATGTTATGTTTTGATATATAATGTATTTATATAGATATCCGTGTCGAAATATTTGGCTTTATACTTTATTGAAATTTGAAAAAAAGTTGTACTTCTTCCTGCTCCTTTTTTTTAAACTCTTAAATGAATCCATTCATCTTTCTCTTGTATGTACAAACAGTTTCAAAGACCCCCCCCCCCATTTTTTTTTTCAAAATGATTATTATAGATGTATAAAACAGTGCTGTCGAATATCCATACAGTATCCTGAGAATATTACGATATATCATGTATCAATATTTTCCAACACCCAATTTCTATTGATATCTGCATATATATTATTACTATATCATGGTATATTTATTTATCAAGGACATGCATGTAGTTTAATTATATAATTACATTTTCATATAGATATTTATGTAGCGTATATATGTCATGTATTGATATGGGTAGTTGTATATTGAATATTTATATGGATATCCGTGTGGAAATATTAAGCAATTTTGGAGTTTATTGAAACTTGAAAAAAGTTGTTGTTCTTCCTGCTCCTTTAAAAAAAAGAAAAGTAATTTAATGTATTCTCCTTTCTCTTGTATGTACAAACAGTTTATACATGTTCAAAATAAAGTTAATACAAAATGAAAAATAAATAAACGTCACTGCTGGTTATGAGACTGTTCGCTCTCGCCGGAGAAGCGCAAGTTCAATTCTGGGTCACAAACGCTGCTGCGAACCCAACAGAATTGTTGAATCATGGAGGTTTTTTAGTGTTTGGATTGTATTTTGAGTTTTTACTTCCTGTGACTGACGTGATCTGTTAATGTAGCCGTTATTTTCTTAGCCGGGGCCGAGATCGGATAGCTGCAACTTGTAACACAAATAATATAGTCGCCAGACAGAACCAACAGAGCACCGAGCTAATCAAACTTTCAGCCAATCACGTGACGCGCAGACGATCATGTGACGACATAAACACAACCAAGTAGCTCGGTGCTCTTCTAGTACTGTCTGGTGTCACTATTGTACCAACGCTATACTGAATTTAAAAGTCTTCTAATTAAAAGAGATTTAATTTAGAAAAAACATTTTTGAATCATTGTAATTAGAATATTAAACTCTATGTGCAAATAAATTATTTTATTAAAAAAACGTTTAAATTTAACCTTTCAATATAATCATTATATATTGAAATGATCCAAAAAAAGAACTGTATTTCAAATGAACGCATCACCTGTGATTCAATACAAAGATCATTCTTCTAACATGGATACGCTAATATTTACAGCTATCATAGATATGAATATTCAGAACCGGGTCATTTATAAAGGGGTGTCGGGGGGAGCGGGGGGGGACGGGGGGGATTATTTGAACACGCCTGCCAAGTGTTTAAAGTGCAGCCATTGGATCTCGGCCCGATTTTAATGTGCTTCCATAAGAAATAAATGTGCCTGTATCTCATTTTCAGCATCTATCTTTCCCAATGCCTTTTTAATGAAGTAGTTAAGCCGCCCTATGATGTTCCATCACGCACACATACAAACACTTGGCAGCCGCAAGTGCGACTCGCTCGGATCTCGGTAACGATTAAACAACCTTCATTTAAACCCCGCGCAACGCAAAGCTGCTGACCAATTAACATGATTTACTGAGGCCGCTCCGGACGGAACAGTTGGAAACCACCAACAACGGCGTCCTACTGTAGGGGAGACCTTCCCTTCATCGCACCCGGGGGGACGGACCGGTGGCAGCGTAAACAGCCATTTGGACCCCGGTCCCCCGTCTCCACCGCGGCGACTCTTTTTCCGTGGAAAATGTGCGGCTTGAATCAACGCTAGGATGACACGCCGCCATCTGTTGTTGTGTTAAGTGTGCGAGGGCATGAAGAAGGGAGGAAAATACTCTTTTCTGAGTTCTCAGGACGGGGCGGGGGGGCGGGTATGGAGGTATTATGCCACACAAAACACAAACAAAGATGTAGCTACTAGTAGCACAACATGTTCACACACCTTCCTGGGGTCCCTCGGGGTCGGCCGTCCTGGAATAGCGGAGCCGAGGCCTCTTCAAGTTCTCGTAGAACCGGTGAAGCTACTAAATAATAGACAAAAGGAAGCAGGGGAACGATAGGAAGGCAAGTCGATGCGTCTCGTGGCTGTACCTCAGTAAAAAAAAACCTCTAAATCCCCTTCATTCTCCACTCAGCGTGGAGGACCAATAGATTAAAACTGCATGGCACACACGGCTAAAAATGAATAGCTCTAAAAATACATCCTTTTCAGCGACACATGAAAGGAAACTGCCTTTCCCCTGTCCGGTATCGAGCAGCCATTGATTCCTTAGACAAAGGGTACACATCCTCAAAGCAGCAAGAAAAATAGCAATCATACAGGCAATTATTTTCAAATGTGCCTGCAGCGGCTGATAATGTCAGCGCGCCTTCTCTTCCCTAAATAAAAAGAGGAGGCAGGCGTCAGAGCCGGGCCCCGGCGCCGAAGACGAATGAGCCCATCCACGGATGCTTTCTTTCATCCGGGGCCGCATGACATGGCATGGAAGACGGCGCAGGGAACCAGGGGACGAACGGGAAAAATCGAGGATATGGATTCTATAATATTCCTGATGGGGGCAACATCAAGACCTTCTGAAGACCTGGTTTTGCTGGTGGTGTACCGGATTCACAACCGTTGAATCTGCAGGGCGAACGCTTTCTTTCATCCGGAGCCGCTCGACACGGCGCCCCGTGCAGTGGAGTTCGGCGCTGGGGGGCCCAGGGGACACACAGGAACAGAGAAGAATATGGATTCTATAATATTCCTGATGGGGGCAACAGCAAGACCTTGTGAAGACCCGGGGCCGGATTGCTGGTGGCGCCCCCCGATTCACAATCGAATGAATCTGCACGGCGAACACTTTCTTTCATCAGGGGCCACTTGACACGGCGCCCCGTGCAGTGGAAGACGGCGCCGGGAACCAGGTGGACGAACAGGAAAAGACGAGGATATGGATACTATAATATTCCTGATGGGGGCAACATCAAGACCTTCTGAAGAACCGGGCCCGGTTTTGCCGGTTACGGTTGAATCTGCACGAGGAGCCCGTCCGCCAAATACTTTCATCAGGGGCCACTTGACACGGCGCCCCATGCAGTGGAAGACGGCGGCGCCAGGGCCCAGGGGACGAACAGGAAAAATCGAGGATATGGATTCTATAATGTTCCTGATGGGGGGGCAACGTCAAGACCTTCTGTAGACCCAGGGCCGGATTGCTCCCCGATTCACAATCGAATGAATCTGCACGATGAGCCCAATCCGGCGAACACTTTCTTTCATCCGGGGGCCGCTCGACACGGCGCCCCGTGCAGTGGAGTTCGGCGCTGGGGGGCCCAGGGGACCCGCACACACAGGAACAGAGAAGAATATGGATTCTATAATATTCCTGATGGGGGCAACATTAAGACCTTGTGAAGACCCGGGGCCGGATTGCTGGTGGCGTCCCCCGATTCACAATCGAATGAATCTGCACGGCGAACACTTTCTTTCATCAGGGGCCACTTGACACGGCGCCCCGTGCAGTGGAAGACGGCGCCGGGAACCAGGTGGACGAACAGGAAAAGACGAGGATATGGATTCTATAATATTCCTGATGGGGCCAACAGCAAGACCTACTGAAGACCCGGGGCCGGTTTTGCTGGTTACCGTTGAATCTGCACGATGAGCCCGTCTGGCGAACACTTTCTTTCATACGGGGCCACTTGACACGGCGCCCCGAGCCGTGGAAGACGTCGCCGGGGGCCCAGGGGACGTCTTCCACATCAGGGGCCACTTGACACGGCGCCCCGTGCAGTGGAAGACGGCGCCGGGAACCAGGTGGACGAACAGGAAAAGACGAGGATATTGTTTCTATAATGTTCCTGATGGTGGCAACGTCAAGACCTTCTGAAGACCCGGGGCTGGATCGCCCCCTTGAATGCCCGCGATACACATTGAATCTACATGATAAGTCCGTCAACCGTCCACTTTCTTTCATCCGGGGTCGCTCGACACGGCGCCCCCATGCGGTGGAGGGGGGGCCCCGGGGGACCAGCACACACAGGAACAGAGAAGAATATGGATTCTATAATGTTCCTGACGGGGGGGCAACATCAAGACCTTCTAAAAGACCAGCGGCCAGATTGCCGGTGGCGTCCCTCCCTTGAAGCTCTGGTAAACAAGCCCTCGCCGCGGCTCCAAGCGCCCGGAGCTCAAGGCCCTCTCGGTGGGATCGCAGGGGCCTCGGCGGCGCATCTGAAAAGGGGGCCGAGACTCTCGCTCTCTCGTGAAGTTCAGGCACGAGGCAGACGCGAGAGCGGCGGCGTCCGTGGAGACCCCGGGGTTTCTCAGACGGACCCAACCCTACGCCATATTCTCTCTGAAGTCTCCCGGCTTTGACGGAGAAGAAAAGCCGAGGGATCAGCGTCGGGAGGAAGATGTGCGGTGAACAGAATAACATGAAACAACAAGTCCCTTTTTTTTTTATCTTCCTCCGGTACATACTCTACCGCGCGCTTGCTTATGCCCTAGTTTTTTTTTCTCCAAGTTACCAGACTGAGAGGTAGAAAATGGGAGCAGCAAAGCATGGATAAAGGTAGAGGAAGGCAGGGCCGAGCACGGAGGGGGGGATGAGCGAACGAGTAGAAAAAAGTAAGCGAAGCAGAGAGGAGAGCGACTCCTCACCCTACTTCAACCACTGTGCTGCAGAGGAAAAAAGCCCCGCGGTCCACGCCTGAAGGCCCCGGAGCCCACGCTTGGCCTATCAGTTTAAGATCAAAAAGAGAGCTCGCTTTAGCAAGACATATGGACTGAATAATGCATCGCACTTATTTCCGAGAGGCTGAAACGGGGGGTGAGTGGCGAGAGAAGAAGGACACAAACATGTGCATTATACATCCATTTGTTTATCGCCAGAGAGAGTGCGATCGTCTGACGTTTTTTTTCCACATGATTTTTTTTTTTTTGTCTGGTGGAGGCCGAGGAGTGTCAGTCAGTCGGTGTGATTGGACGGAGGGAGGGTAGCCTGTGGTGTGCGGGGGGCGGACGGGGGGCTCCGGTGATGTCTCATTTGAATAGTCTGACAGCCAGGGGTGGAGGAGCAGCCTTGTAATGAATTATAAATATGAGGTGGGCGCAAGTTTCCTGCACAAACTGCAGAGGGGAAAGAAAGGTGAAGCGCAAAGTCAAGACGAGTCGGGATGAAGACGACCGGGCCCAGGGATGGTCCCCGAGCAGCTGGAGAATTTAAAGAAAGAAAGGTTCGGGATCAACCGTCCCGTCATATTTTATTCCTTTACAACCGGACGCTCCAGGTAACGTCTTATCTTCGGGAGACAAAGGCGGACCAATACGTGTAGACATCAGTATTCAAGGGAACCGATCAGAGTCGGTTGAAATGTTTGTTGTGGTCGAAACATTGAGACACACGTGAGATTAAAAGACACATTAAAGGAAAATGAATCATCGCACACGAGACGAGAGAGACAAGAGAAGGACGACTGGCTGGAGAAGCTAAATGCTAGCAGAGCAGCTGCACCAACAACAACATGGCGGCTGGTATTAAGCAACACAAAACCTCTCATTCAAGGACAATACAACAAATATATCCTTGTTCCTAGTGTCAATATATCACAATACCTGTGCCTTAACTTTGTTGTTATTCTGTTTATTAGTTGATTATCGAAGTATTGTTGATTATTTATTTCATTTTGTTGATTATTTATTTTAATTTATTTAATGTCCTTTCAATTGTCTACTTCATGTTTTGCATCGTGGCTCTGAGAGAACCACAATTCCATTTATAGTGTATGTCTTGCATACATGTATATTTGACACTGAAATAACCTGAACATATTGTATTGTCGACCCTGTATCGTGTTACGAATGGTATTGCCAATTGCCAGATTCTTATCAATAGACAACCATAATGCACATACATACATACATATATATCCTACGCAGCTAAAGGAAGAATGAAACCCGACGAATCCCAATGGTGACTGAGGACGAGAGGATACAGTGACTCCAGCAGCCTTTAAAGCTGATGTTTGGACATATTTTGGTTTGAAAACAAATGAAAGCAGTTACGACTTTGCTGTGTTGCTTCGTTGTTGTTGTGTATCTGCTCGGTCGGTATCTGCTCCGAAGATGTGTCGTCAGTGACGCAGCTTCAAGTACTCCACAATACTACACATATATCCTTGTTACTACACTATCAGAACACCACAGTCAAGTACTGGACAATACTACACATATATACTTGTTACTACACTATCACAACACCAGACTCAAGTACTCGACAATACTACAGATATATTCTTGTTACTACAGTATCACAACACCAGAGTCAAGTACTCAACAATACTACACATATATACTTGTTACTACACTATCAGAACACCACAGTCAAGTACTGGACAATACTACACATATATACTTGTTACTACACTATCACAACACCAGAGTCAAGTACTGGACAATACTACACATAAGTCCTTGTTACTACAGTATCACAACACCAGACTCAAGTACTCGACAATACTACAGATATATTCTTGTTACTACAGTATCACAACACCAGAGTCAAGTACTCAACAATACTACACATATATACTTGTTACTACACTATCAGAACACCACAGTCAAGTACTGGACAATACTACACATATATACTTGTTACTACATAATCACAACACCACAGTCAAGTACTGGACAATACTACACATATATACTTGTTACTACACTATCACAACACCAGACTCAAGTACTCGACAATACTACAGATATATTCTTGTTACTACAGTATCACAACATCAGAGTCAAGTACTGGACAATACTACACATATATACTTGTTACTACACTATCACAACACCAGAGTCAAGTACTCAACAATACTACACATATATTCTTGAACTCCTACCATTGCTGAAAATGAGGATCATCGTGAGTGCACTTCAATTGAAGTCAAGTGTTGATGGTACTACTCCAGGCTGGTGTCTGACACAAGTCTTTTCAACACTAACCCTAAATAAAATGTATAGTTTGAGGCTCGACTTCCACACAAAAGGAGCAGGAACGTAATCTACCAGATTAACCTTCACATCCCCACATATGCATAATCCCTGCTGTGTTTTATCAAAAATCTGCCTAATGAACTGCTATAATCACCCGTTCTTCTGACAGCCTCGGCTTCATAACAGGTCTCCACGTGGGTCCAACCATCAATCCCACTCGCCTTAGTGGAGGTGGGTCATTATCGGGCCGTTCACCGTGACATCCTCCTAACCAGGACATATCTCCGGAGGAACCTCTGAGGGGATGACACCGAGCCGGAGAATTCACAGCACGCCCGGGTGTTAAGTCTGCGAGACCCACGAGGACTTACTGTCGCCCTCTGACTGTCAGAGACGGTGTGAAGGACGCCAAGTGCACCCCCCTCCTCCGAACACCCCCCCGATGGATCAGCCTGATGACACAGTTCTAATGCTTGGCTTGGGCGTCGCAGGCTCTGGTGTTGCCATGTCTCAGCAGGGATATGTGACCTCCTTCCAAATCCTTATTCCAGGCGAGGAATCAAGCTCGTCATCATCAGATCTTCCAAAATTATTTGCAAAGGTCGTCTGTGAGATTCATGGTTTAGGGTTAACTCTCCACGTAAGCGTTGAGTGGTAGAGCCAAGTTATCTTATCTTATCTTAATGAACAGATCGTCACAGCTGGGTCGTTCTATGACAGCAGAACTACTGTCTGGACAATTTCATGAGCTTTTTGAAATGTAAAAATGCCAAAAATTGTATTTGAAAGATAAAAAAAAGGTTACTTGTAGTGTCGCTTCAATGTAATGGTGAATATGAATCTAGACTTTTATCAATTGACAATTTTCACAAAGCATCGACATCTACTTCAAGAAACATCTTAAGACATTTTTATTAGTTCAGGCTTTTCCTTGATTCTCTGAGACTCCTGTGTTTGGCTTATGTGTCTTGATCTTTCAAGTATATATTTTTATTGAGTATTGTTTTGATTGTTTGAGCGCTTTGTGACCCTGGTCTGGAACTTCAAGATCATCAAACACAGAGATGGTTCCAAAGCTTAGGAGCAACAGTCTGCAAGGATTTCTCTCCTCTGGTCCAGAAGTTCAGGAACCATCAGTAGATTCTGATCCACAGACCTCAGAGCCCGAGCTGGGGTGTAAGTCTGGATCAGATCACTGATGGAAGGTCTGACCATGAATAGATCTGAAAGCAAGAACCAGAATTGTAAAATGATCCTGAAAGAAACTAGTGAAGAGTTTGAAGGAGAAATGTGAGTTCTTCTACTAGAGCGGCTCAGAATTCTGGCTGCAGAGTTTTGTATGAACTGCAGGCGAGACACATCCTTCTGGTTTAGACATGAAAACAAACTGTTGCAATAGTCCAGACGAGAAGAAACAAACGCATGGATTATAAGATCCAGATCATGAGGATCATCTCAGCACGACATTATACATAAGACAACAAAAAAAGTTTTAAAATGAATGTGAGTCAATGACATGAATTATTTTCCTGTCCATGTAAAAGCTTTGACATAGAAAATAAATACAAATAAACAAAAATGAAACGCGTACATAATAACTTCTCTATATAGTTTCCAAGTTGAAAGTATGAAAACATCATATTGGGCGAGTGTCCAGGCTTGACTTAGTTTAAAAACACTCAAGAGCAACTTAAATATATCAATTTTCCTCTTTGGCTTAACTTCTCACGTTTTTTTCATTCATATACAAATCCCTTAATCATCTTTATGTATTTTTATCATGAAAAACAAACAAATTGGGGCGACCATCAGGAAAACAAAATGTTGGAACTTTTATTTTGAAACCATCTCAAGAAGGTATATTTCAGCAGTCAGACACATGTAAGGAACATATGGAAATAAAAGGAAGTAAATGGAAGTCAATTAGTATCTCTCATATATATTAAAAAATGCTGTAATGTTGGAACAAACTGCAATTTATATTTCAACGATTAATTTGATAGTGACATTTACAGGAAGTTGCTAGTTTGACACCAATACTCAGTGTTTCACACGATATATACATGTCCTGTATTTGTAGTTATTATATGTTTATATTTTAAACACTTATGATATACTTTAAGTTATTGTTAAAGTATAAATATGTGTACGTAGATGAGTATATTTAAGGCTGTGTACTCTTAATTAAAGTGTAAAAACACTTTAATTATTATAAAAGCATGTACTGTATATATAACTTTATTGTTTACATTTTAAAAATTGACTTAAATAAAAGTCTTGAAAACATAAGACCTGGGTCAAAATAAAGACATCATTTGATTTATGGCTGAGGGGACATTCTTTGTGTCTCCTGTATATTGTGAATGTCTTCAAAACGATTTTAATTTTTCAACACAGTGAACATAGTTTTGTAATAAAACCACATATGATGGTAAAAGCATGAAAACAAACATAGAAGAATAAATAAAAGAAAGTGATGTTCTAAGATGAGCCACGATTTTTGCACATCAAAAATAGTTAATATTGTTCAGTATGAAGACAAATAAATAAAAAATAACCGAGAATTTACGCATTTTGAGCAGGTAGCGCCATCTAGTGACTCTTTAGTAACACGTTTACGCTACTGTGTGTATCTCAGCACCGACTGTACTGAAAACATGATGTCAACAAACACACTTAGATGACATAAGTTTATACATAAATAAACATTATTCTAGAAATAATGTGATTTTATAAACGTCTCTGACTTTCTTCATCAAGACTCACCTGTCCATGTCTTCTGTTCCGGGATAATGAAGTACTTGTTCCCAAAATGATCCGTCCCGACGTGTTCCCTGACGAGACCAAACGTTCTCCTCCACGCAGCAGCGATTCTGATCATGTTTATTGATCTCAATCCTCCTGTTATTCCCTGACTGTCAGAGTGTCCCCTGTCATCGGTCTTCCGCCATGACCGCTGAATATGACGAGCGGTGATTGGACAGCGGCGGTGGCTCGACCAATCACAGCGTTTGTTCTTATGACCTCGTCATATCAAGATGGCGTCGCATTGTCCTGTGGAGGCGATTTTTTAAGTAATAGCAGCGCTAAAAATACAATGAAATACAAGGTAGGTTGATTTAAACCACCATTAACACTAAAAGCGCGTTATACAAGATGACTTAAGTACTTATTTTTACAAAAATGTTCGTTACATTAGATTTAAAGGATGTTAGCATTGTGTAAACGTCCCTTTGTTGTTAAACATACATTGATTTATACAGATGCCGCAAGAAAACAACATTAAATATGAAGATGCATCAACTTAATAGTTGTTCCTAAGACAACGGTTGATATAAGTGCCACTTACAGAGCATTTATCGATTAATCTATTGTTCAATACATTCATATAATCCTACAATTTGTGTGTCGACAACAACCACATCGTTTGTGAATTGATCTTTGAGACTTTAATACATTATTTTTTAATGTTTAGAATTAAATCCTGCAACACAACGAAAGGCATCTAACCATAATATCTTTGACTTTATCCGAAACAAATTGGACTTTGGACTTCTTGTCGTCGTTTTCCTGTATCTGTGTTTGAAATGACTATAGCAACAATATAAATATAAGTGTATCAAATTATAACGTGTACACAGCACTCATTTTATTTCTTTAGTACAACCATTGTCTATTTTTTCTTTGCAAACAAAGCAGATCCTACCAATGAAATAGAACGTTGAGCTTCCACGAGAAGGTTTTCTTCTTCGTGGTGGGAGGTCATGTTGGGCGTCTTGTCCGCCCGGCAGGCTGGTCTGCTGGACCCACTGCGAGTGAGGCGAGCAGAGTCGACCAGAAGGTACGTTTATTCATTTGACAGTCGGGATCTTCCATCATTATTCCTTCAGCTGCGGAGGACGTAACGACTGCTGCCATCTAGTGGCCGCTGTTGAATAGCAACATTAAAACGAATAAACACTGTTTGCAATGGTAACTAATAAAACCGTGGTGTGAAAAAATATCTCGATGTATAACTGTATCGATTTTTTCCAAGTTTTTATACCCATAGTCACATTTTATTCAGTTTTCTTGACATGGAATAAATAATCAGTTATTAAACGTTTCTTTTTTCCAGGATCCTGGGTCTTCAGCTGAATCCTGATCGAGAAGTGGAAAGAATTCACGGGAACGGCATCAATACGATAGATATTGAAACAATAGAAGGAAAATAGTAAGTTTTTTTTTTTAAACATAATAATTTGTTTTTAGTTCAGGAAAAACCAAAGTCTGATCATTTTTATTTAAAAAATCTTTAAAAAAGTACATTTCACTTCACTTGAAACTGTGTAAATGATAATATATTATTGTTTTCCACAGGAAATGCACTTAAACACAAGAGAAACTGTGCAAAAAGTTATCCAGTAAGAAAAGTCAGAATGACTGACTTGTGTTTTAACTATTCTTTACTCTGAAGTTTGTGTGAATTTTTATTGTGACTTATAAATATAAATGTTTACATCACACATTTTTGCAGTTTTTTTTTATTATTTATATTATATTATAGTTGCAGTGAATATATTATGTAATTAAAGTAACTAAATGAACCTTCTCCCTTTATTTCAATGTATACTTAATTTGCTTTCATCTTAAAAATACCTTAATTATCTTATCTTAACAATCACAAATAAACACATTTTACTGTGCAGTGAATTATTGATTGTTTTAGAGAAAAAAATGAATAAAAAATAGGAAATTGAGAAATGATTTAATCGCATTATTTAGGAAAATAATCGCAATTATATATATTTTTTAATAATCATTCAGCCCTAATTTCTATACATGTTGTATTAATGGATTCACCACATTGGTACTATATTGATAAATAGAACTTATTCTAAATAACATATTCATTGTATGTCATCTTCCCCATCATTGAAAAAAACAACTAAATGCAATTGCACGAGGGATGAAGTCTGATGTCTATTGTTTAATGTCTATTATTTTATTTTATTCGAATTTATTCGTCTTTTATTTCATTTAAATTAATTCCACCTTTTTATTCTTTACCGTCATGACACAAAATTCTAAATAAACAACTTCTGATTTTAAAGAAAGGGATAATATTATAGTTACGATGATGTTTAAAATAAATAAATAAACGTCTTCATGTTCTCTAGCATGTTATCCGGAGGTGCAGATGGAGTTATCGTCATCTACGACCTGGAGAACTACACTGGACAACCAAAGTACACGTGCAAGTCCATCTGCTCGGTGGGAAGGTAAGTGTTCGCCACTAGAGGGCAGCATTTAGTGGATATGTTTCAGAGCTTTCCGTTGCAGACAGTATCGTATCGTTGCACAAATATTTGCTCAAATATTTCGATCGAGATTCTTTTGATCAACTATCGTCTGAGAGATGTTTCTGGCGACAGGTCGCATCGACACGTGCACAAGTTCAGCGTGGAGACGGTCCAGTGGTATCCGTACGACACGGGGATGTTTGTCTCCAGCTCCTTCGACAAGACCCTGAAGGTCTGGGACACGGAGACGCTGAAGGTATTTTTTTTTTTGAGTGATGTCATCCGACTTCGTGCACAACGGTCCCTTTGTCGCCGTGTTTGCTCAGCGGCGGTTGTCGTAACCTTTGAACCCTCCTGCCAAACGACGAGTCATCTTGACAACAGTAGCTTCTCTGTGCATCGAAACCTGCTCAAGTGCAAGTTGAGAGTTCGGATGTGTTTCCTGCCGAGGAGACTTGACCTTTGACCCGTTTCTGTGCAACATGTATTTCGTAACTATTTCAAAATGTGTCGAATGAAAGTAATAATAGTAACAATACTCGTCTGTATAACTATGGAAGTGAGTCATTGACGTAATAACAGTGAAGAGTTGAAGTTAACTTTTCATAATTCTTTGTATACAAATGTAGTTTTTTTTTAAATCATTTAATTCAATAATGTATGTATAGAAATATTAAATCTTAATATTAAATATTTTAATAATGAAATTGTTCTTTTTTTCAAGGTTAGGAATTAGAATATCAAACTAAGTATTTTATTTTGAAAATACATTTTTTAGTTCAATTATTTAAAGGAAAATTGTAAAACCTTTCACTATATAAATGGTTGGATTAAATCATTATGAAAAACAATATTTAAGTTCAAATATTCACAGAAATACTTACATTTACCTTCAACAACCTTCTGTCCTGATTCAACAATAATGTATTTAATCTCCGTTCTATTGATTATTACTGTCTGAATGATGTTTTATTTTGAAAGAAGATGGTAATAACATGGTATTAATATTACTCTGAGGCTCTTGACTCTTGTTTCAGTCAATTTACTCCAACAATAATCGTATAAACTAGTGAAAATGAGTGAAAAACGAACTCTTTATGATTTATTTTGACTGGTTTTATCTGAAGGTTTGTTCCTGATCCTAAAGTAAGAAAATAAAAGCTCTTAACTTTGTCTTAATGATCCTAAAGTAAGAAAATAAAAGCTCTTAACTTTGTCTTAATGATCCTAAAGTAAGAAAATAAAAGCTCATAACTTTGTCTTAATGATCCTAAAGTAAGAAAATAAAAGCTCATAACTTTGTCTTAATGATCCCAAAGTAAGAAAATAAAAGCTCTTAACTTTGTCTTAATGATCCAAAAGTAAGAAAATAAAAGCTCGTAACTTTGTCTTAATGATCCTAAAGTAAGAAAATAAAAGCTCATAACTTTGTCTTAATGATCCAAAAGTAAGAAAATAAAAGCTCATAACTTTGTCTTAATGATCCAAAAGTAAGAAAATAAAAGCTTGTAACTTTGTCTTAATGATCCAAAAGTAAGAAAATAAAAGCTCATAACTTTGTCTTAATGATCCCAAAGTAGGAAAATAAAAGCTCGTAACTTTGTCTTAATGATCCCAAAGTAGGAAAATAAAAGCTCATAACTTTGTCTTAATGATACACAAGTAAGAAAATAAAAGCTCATAACTTTGTCTTAATGATACACAAGTAAGAAAATAAAAGCTCGTAACTTTGTCTTAATGATACACAAGTAAGAAAATAAAAGCTCATAACTTTGTCTTAATGATACACAAGTAAGAAAATAAAAGCTCATAACTTTGTCTTAATGATCCACAAGTAAGAAAATAAAAGCTCGTAACTTTGTCTTAATGATACACAAGTAAGAAAATAAAAGCTCATAACTTTGTCTTAATGATACACAAGTAAGAAAATAAAAGCTCGTAACTTTGTCTTAATGATCCCAAAGTAGGAAAATAAAAGCTCGTAACTTTGTCTTAATGATACACAAGTAAGAAAATAAAAGCTCATAACTTTGTCTTAATGGTACAAAGGGTTCATATGTTTAAGCTCCTGGAATAAGAAAGAGTATTTAATAGTAAAGAGTAAAATATTTGACACGTAGATGAACTTGTTCTTCTCATCTTAATAATTTAGTTTTTGTTGTTCACTCTCACTTTCATGTTCTCTCTGCTTCACTGACACTTTGGCAGCTTTGCTCTGAGCTAGAGTTTCACAGCAGGTTCAGTGACGGGACAGAGAACCACTGACCACACGTTTAACTTGACTTTTATCATTTTACTAAAAGGTCAAGGAAGCTTCAAGTCTTATTTTGTCTTTGTTGTTTGAGGAAAAAGAACTGTCTCCATAATAAAAAGTTGAAATTAAGAAGATTAAATATGACTCAAAATTAGAAGAAACACCTGCAAGGAAACATTAATTGATCATTTTCAAAAACACAATTGAAAATGTGCTTCTATTTGTCTGTGAAAAAAGGATTTTGATCTGAACTGTTTGAAGTTTTGTTAATTTAGAGAAGTTGTGGCACAAACAGGAAGTTGTTTATTTTCTACTGTAACAAGTCTTCCTCCTCAGTAGTTTTAAATACAATCTAACTTTATTTAAAGTTCGAATCTTAACACAGTCACGTGAAGACGCTTGAAAGATTAAAGTTTAAAATCACTTAATGACAGAAAACAGACGATAATAAAAGAGAGACGGTGACGAGGAAGTACTTCTGTTCAACAGGCAGAAACCTTCAACAGAACCAGACTCAGAGAAAGAGGGATGAAAGGAGAAGGAGAGAAGTGAGGAGAGCGTAGAGCAAGGAGGATGATAGAGTTCAACTGTTGCTGTGCCATTTGGGGTTTCAAGTTTTACCAGAGGAAATTTTTCTACCACTTTTAAGGAATTCTCTGTTCAAGGCAGAAACCTTGAGTAAAACCAGACTCTGAGAAAGAGGGATGAAAAGAGAAGGAGAGCGTAGAGCAGAGAGGATCATGGAGTTCAACTGATGCTGTGCCATTTGGGGTTTCAAGTTTTACTTGAAGAAGTTTTTTCTACCACTCTTAGGGGAATTCTCTGTTCAAGGCAGAAACCTTGAGACAACCAGACAGACACTCTGAGTGAGGTAAAAGTGAAATAAAATGTTAAAATAACAAGAGGCTTGAATCAATTCATTAGAGCCAGACTGCGATGACGGAGCTCTCGGGAATGTCGTGTCGACTGGAAGGTCTTGTTACGACACTTTTATTAACGTGTAATTATCCGTTTCCTCCTCGCAGCCTGCAGAAGTCTTCGACCTCGAGGAGAACGTCTACAGCCACCACCTGTCGCCCGTCGCCCGCAAACACTGTCTGATCGCAGGTGTGTGCGTCCACCACTCTTATCAGGGTCTGTAGTTTGAGTTCCTGCAAGACCCGGCGCCATCAGGTGTAGAAACAGACACACGTTATCACATCCAGCCCGACAGGTTCGTCGCCATCAGCGTGAAGCTTCAATTCCTGTGCCACACACTCGCTGACACGCCTGTTTCTGCGATGCTGGTCCAACTGGTTGTTGTGGCTCCGGCGTGTTGACAGACTCTCGTGTCTTCAGAGCCTTGAAACTAGTCGAGTCGTCTGGTTAGTTGGTCGACATGTCAGCCGGTGATTTTCCAGCCGTTCGTTTCCTGGTCGTAGTAGGTTCTGTTTGTCACGTAGTAGGTTCTGTTGTCACGTGGTAGGTTCTGTTGTCACGTGGTAGGTTCTGTTGTCACGTGGTAGGTTCTGTTGTCACGTAGTAGGTTCTGTTGTCACGTGGTAGGTTCTGTTGTCACGTGGTAGGTTCTGTTGTCACGTGGTAGGTTCTGTTGTCACGTAGTAGGTTCTGTTGTCACGTGGTAGGTTCTGTTTGTCACGTAGTAGGTTCTGTTGTCACGTAGTAGGTTCTGTTGTCACGTAGTAGGTTCTGTTGTCACGTGGTAGGTTCTGTTGTCACATAGTAGGTTCTGTTGTCACGTGGTAGGTTCTGTTGTCACGTGGTAGGTTATGTTGTCACGTGGTAGGTTATGTTGTCACGTGGTAGGTTCTGTTGTCACGTGGTAGGTTCTGTTGTCACGTGGTAGGTTCTGTTGTCACGTGGTAGGTTCTGTTGTCACGTGGTAGGTTCTGTTGTCACGTAGTAGGTTCTGTTGTCACGTAGTAGGTTCTGTTGTCACGTGGTAGGTTCTGTTGTCACGTGGTAGGTTCTGTTGTCACGTGGTAGGTTCTGTTTTCACGTGGTAGGTTCTGTTGTCACGTGGTAGGTTCTGTTTTCACGTGGTAGGTTCTGTTGTCACGTGGTAGGTTCTGTTGTCACATGGTAGGTTCTGTTGCCACGTGGTAGGTTCTGTTGTCACGTGTTAGGTCCTGTTGTCACGTGGTAGGTTCTGATCCGATCGTTTCAATTAAAAATCATAAAAATAGTTCGTAAAGTGGTCCGTGCGCCCCCCTGAGGAAGCGCTTTGCAATGACAATGACTGAAGAAAAAAAGTTGAGTGATTCTAATCAAAAATTATACTTTTGATTAAAAAAAAGTGATTCTAATCAAAAATTATACTTTTGATTAAAAAAAGTGATTCTAATCAAAAATTATACTTTTGATTAAAAACAGTTTCTTCTATCAAAACATATGTTTTAAATTAAAAAAGTTGTATTTTCAATCAAAACATTTTTGAAAGACTTATTTAATTGAAAATATTTTGTTTGGTTAAAAACTATTTTGTTGTGTTGTTCTCAGTATTATCTTGATCTTTAAAGTATGTACTTTTTTGAATATTGTTTTGATTGTTTAAGCGCTTTGTGACCCTGGTCTGGAAAAGCGCTATATAAATAAATATTACTTACTTACTTATATTCAATCCCACATTAAAAAAAACAATCTTTTTTTTCATTAAAGTGAAAGAAGTTTTTATCAAATTAAATTAATTAATTATTTTTTTATTGAAAATTATTTTTGGATTGAAGCAACTTTTTAATCGAACAATGAGGAAACAAACCTCCAAACATACCTAGCGAGTTTCTCCATGTATTTGAATGGAAATGACTCGTGTCTTTGAACGCAGCATAGTTTCGCTCTCAGTTTTGCATACAAATATTTTTTCTTTACAATCTGCCTGATAAGATAAACATGGATTGACGTCTAACATAAACAAGTGTGTATTTATAAAAACATAGATATGGTGATATATTCTTTCACGATACTGTATCAATATTTCACAGCAGTATCGATTTTCTTTGTTTTTAAATCATGAATCTTGTACCACATTTATTTCATGGTTTACAGTTTGTAGATAATAATCCGTCCATATAAACAGAGAAAATATAGATGTATTGTAATGTTTTTTTTAATCTATATTCGACAGCATCGATGATTCTTTTCCCCCCAAAAAACGTTTTGAAAAATACTTTATTTTTTATTTTTTATCAGATATATTTAAATCATGGTTATTTACTTGTTTTCAGTTCAATACTTAATTAACAATCAACATTATTTTTGTTCACAGCGTTTTCTTTTAATTGTTTGTGTTGCAAATAAACCTCCGGCCTCTAGATGGCAGCAGTCATTATGTCCTTCGCAGCTAAAGGAAGAATGATGACTGAGGACGAGAGGATACTTTTAAAGCTTTTATAGCTTTTAAAGCTGATGTTTGGACATATTTTGGTTCGAAAACAAATGAAAGCAGTTACGACTTCGTCAAGAGTCATGTGGTCTGTAAATACTACAACACCAGAGTCAAGTACTGGACAATACTACACATATATACTTGTTACTACACTATCACAACACCAGAGTCAAGTACTGGACAATACTACACATACAGTATATACTTGTTACTACACTATCACAACACCAGAGTCAAGTACTGGACAATACTACACATATATACTTGTTACTACACTATCACAACACCAGAGTCAAGTACTGGACAATACTACACATATATACTTGTTACTACACTATCACAACACCAGAGTCAAGTACTGGACAATACTACACATATATACTTGTTACTACACTATCACAACACCAGAGTCAAGTACTGGACAATACTACACATATATCCTTGTTACTACAGTATCACAACACCAGAGTCAAGTACTGGACAATACTACACATATATCCTTGTTACTAAAGTATCACAACACCAGAGTCAAGTACTGGACAATACTACACAAATATACTTGTTACTACACTATCACAACACCAGAGTCAAGTACTGGACAATACTACAAATATATCCTTGTTACTACACTATAACAACACCAGAGTCAAGTACTGGACAATACTACACATATATACTTGTTACTACACTATCACAACACCAGAGTCAAGTACTGGACAATACTACACATATATACTTGTTACTACACTATCACAACACCAGAGTCAAGTACTGGACAATACTACACATATATACTTGTTACTACACTATCACAACACCAGAGTCAAGTACTCCACAATACTACACATATATACTTGTTACTACACTATCACAACACCAGAGTCAAGTACTCGACAATAATACACATATATACTTGTTACTACACTATCACAACACCAGAGTCAAGTACTGGACAATACTACACATATATACTTGTTACTACACTATCACAACATCAGAGTCAAGTACTGGACAATACTACACATATATATTTGTTACTACACTATCACAACACCAGAGTCAAGTACTCGACAATAATACACATATATACTTGTTACTACACTATCACAACACCAGAGTCAAGTACTGGACAATACTACACATATATACTTGTTACTACACTATCACAACACCAGAGTCAAGTACTCGACAATAATACACATATATACTTGTTACTACACTATCACAACACCAGAGTCAAGTACTGGACAATACTACACATATATACTTGTTACTACACTATCACAACACCAGAGTCAAGTACTGGACAATACTACACATATATATTTGTTACTACACTATCACAGTATATGATATCATGACATGAATGGTTTTGTGTACTTCTAGTCGGCACCAAAAGCCCTAAAGTCCAGCTGTGTGACCTGAAGTCCGGAGCTAAGATTCAAGTCCTGCAGGGTAAGTTCCTCTGAAGCCAAACTAAGTATTTCACTGACGCTGGTCGTCCTCAGGTCACCGAGCCGAGGTGCTGTCGGTGAGATGGTCGCCCAGATACGAGCACATCTTGGCCTCCGCCAGGTAGGCAACAGTTTCCTGTCGTTACCTTCCGCGGTCCTCGGAGGACCACTAGAGGGTTCCCTCTGGGGGGCCGTGTGGTCTCGTGGCAGCCGCGAGCCTCAGATAATGGCGACATAAGTCACGTAGAAAACTGGGCTCCGTCACTGAAGCAGATGCTGGATTCAGTCGCACCTGCTGCACTGGACGCTGTAATTAACCAGCAGGGAGGAGAGACGTCCCTCTGGACCAGAAGTGATTCAGACAAACACAGACTCGGGGAAAGTTTCTACTGCGACACGTGTTCAACTCTGGACCTGTGCTTCAAGTGCAGATAGCAAGGTGAAGGTGTGGGACGTACGCCGGGCCTCGGGCAGCCTGCTGACCCTGGACCAGCACAACGGAGAGACGTCCAAAGCCTCGTCTGAAGCAGGTAAGCTGTCCCTGAACGCATCGTCGTGTCCCTGAATGTGTCGTCGTTGTCCCTGAACGCATCGTCGTGTCCCTGAATGTTTCGTCGTTGTCCCCGAACGCATCGTTGTGTCCCTGAATGTTTCGTCGTTGTCCCCGAACGCATCGTTGTGTCCCTGAACGCATCGTCTTGTCTTGCATCGTCGTGTCCCTGAACGCGTCCTTCACCTTGATTGACACGGAAACCAGTTCGATCCGCCTCGACAACAATTCTTCTTTCAACTGTCTAGTCGTCGCTCTGGTTTCATGAAGCTGCTGTCAATCAAACGAGGGACTACTTTATCAAAGACACAAAACCTGTAAACAAGTCTTTTATTAGTATTTTTACTATTATTATTATTACTTTTATTACTATTAATATCATTATAATTATTCATATACTTGTTCATCTTCCGCAGCTGTAAAATCGTCATGGAAATAATTGTTTATTTTTATATAAATATTTAACATTATTTAGATTTTAATCTTCAAATAAATGTCACAAGTTGATAAATATCACCTCAGAGTGTAATTAACTCTGTAGTCGACATTTTATTATGTGTAACCAGTAGTTAAAGTTAAGCTTGAAAAACAATTTTCAACTTTAATCCAACAATTTGCAACTATAATCAAACAATTTTCAACTATAATCAAACAATTTGCAACTATAATCAAACAATTTGCAACTATAATCAAACAATTTTCAACTATAATCCAACAATTTGCAACTATAATCAAACAATTTGCAACTATAATCAAACAATTTTCAACTATAATCAAACAATTTTCAACTAAAATCAAACAATTTTCAACTATAATCAAACAATTTTCAACTATAATCCAACAATTTTCAACTATAATCAAACAATTTTCAACTATAATCAAACAATTTGCAACTATAATCCAACAATTTGCAACTATAATCAAACAATTTTCAACTATAATCCAACAATTTTCAACTATAATCCAACAATTTTCAACTATAATCAACAATTTGCAACTATAATCAAACAATTTGCAACTATAATCAAACAATTTGCAACTATAATCAAACAATTTTCAACTATAATCAAACAATTTTCAACTATAATCAAACAATTTTCAACTATAATCCAACAATTTTCAACTATAATCAAACAATTTTCAACTATAATCCAACAATTTGCAACTATAATCAAACAATTTTCAACTATAATCAAACAATTTGCAACTATAATCAAACTATTTTCAACTGTAATCCAACAATTTTCAACTATAATCAAACAATTTTCAACTATAATCAAACAATTTTCAACTATAATCCAACAATTTTCAACTAAAATCAAACAATTTTCAACTATAATCAAACAATTTTCAACTAAAATCAAACAATTTTCAACTATAATCAAACAATTTTCAACTATAATCAAACAATTTTCAACTATAATCCAACAATTCTAAACTATAATCCAACAATTTTCAACTATAATCCAACAATTCTAAACTATAATCCAACAATTTTCAACTATAATCAAACAATTCTAAACTATAATCCAACAATTTTCAACTATAATCCAACAATTCTAAACTATAATCCAACAATTTTCAACTATAATCAAACAATTTAAACTATAATCAAACAATTTTCAACTATAATCCAACAATTTTCAACTATAATCCAACAATTTTCAACTATAATCAAACAATTTTCAACTATAATCAAACAATTTTCAACTATAATCCAACAATTTTCAACTATAATCCAACAATTTTCAACTATAATCAAACAATTTAAACTATAATCAAACAATTTTCAACTATAATCCAACAATTTTCAACTATAATCCAACAATTCTAAACTATAATCCAACAATTCTAAACTATAATCCAACAATTCTAAACTATAATCCAACAATTCTAAACTATAATCCAACAATCTCAGCTGGAACGGCTCACAACGGGCGAGCGAACGGCTTGTGCTTCACGGACGACGGCCTCTTCCTGCTCACGACAGGCACTGACGACAGGATGAGGTTGTGGAACAGCGCGAGCGGCGAGAACACGCTGGTGAATTATGGGAAAGTTTCCAACACCAGCCGTAAGAAGCTGCAGGTCAGCGTGTCTCGCGGCTGCAGCCCGGAGTTCGTGTTCGTTCCGTGCGACAGCTCGGTTCTGGTGCTGGACGTGCACAGCGGAGAGCAGGTGGCGGCGCTGAGAGGACATTATAACAGTGTCGACTGCTGCGACTTCCATCCCTTCTACCAGGTGAGAAGATCTGAGGCTCTCCTGGAGGAACCATCTGGGTTCACTATCATGTCTCAATGTTTCTCTTCATGATGTTAAATAGTCTCTATGGAAGTAAATCTGTCTCAAAACTGTTGGTACTTTTACATACTTGATACTCATTGTTGATACTTTTACATACTTGATTCTCATTGTTGATACTTTTACATACTTGATACTCATTGTTGATACTTTTACATACTTGATACTCATTGTTGATACTTTTACATACTTGATACTCATTGTTGGTACTTTTACATACTTGATACTCATTGTTGGTACTTTTACATACTTGATACTCATTGTTGATACTTTTACATACTTGATACTCATTGTTGGTACTTTTACATACTTGATACTCATTGTTGGTACTTTTACATACTTGATACTCATTGTTGATACTTTTACATACTTGATACTCATTATTGATACTTTTACTTAAATGTTTTCTTTAAAGCATTAATTAATTTTAATAATTAAACTATTAGAATATGATACTAATATTATTTTTTCTACTTAGTTTGATATTCTACTTACAAAAATATATTCTATAAATTATATATACATTTTTTCAATTCATAGCCTTTTAGATTTGTGTTGGTTTAAAATATATATTTAATTTGAAATACACATTTAAAAAAAATAAATTAATAAATAAAATGTATTTTAGAATTATTACTATAACAATACAAAACTATGTCAAAAATAATTATTAAACTGGAAAATATTACTTTTTTTTTAATTGATAGAAAAAAGTTTAATTTATATATTGATGTTGTTTATTATTATTATTATTATTTAAAAAAAACGATTTAAAGATCAACAACATTTTCAATACACTTTAAAATAATGGAATAGTTTAAGCTTTGATTGATTGATTTATTATATATATATATATATATATTTATTTATTTTATATATATCTGTTTGTTTTGTTTTGTTATTATTTGACATTATTATAAAAATCCAAAACAGTTTTTTCTAAATTCTTTGGAACTATTTTACCAACACTTTTATATTGAATTTAAAAGATTAAATGAAAATAAATATTTAATTTATGTTTTTGAATTATTAGAATTATACTATTACACTTGTATTCTTCATTTTGTTTCAATTTACTGAAGACAAGTTCAACCTTTAAAGTATTTAAATAAATGAAATGATTCTAAACTCTCTCTGCTCTCAGGAGCTCTACAGTGGAGGTAAAGACTGCAACATCCTGGCCTGGGTTCCTGTCCTCCGTCAGCAGCAGGAAGAAGATCCCGACGAACCTAATAAGGTTCGTTCTCTTCGACATTTCTATGTCGTTACGACACTTTTATTTTTCCCGAGTCATCCGAGTCCGGGATTCCACGCGTGCCTCGGCGAGCGAAGGAAGAACCGGTTCGAGCGGCTGCAGCGAGAGTGACGACATCTTAAGATCTTCTTTTCAATCTTCTCCCACAGGCCGCCGGGCCCTCCTCAGAGAACTCAGCCTTCCAGGACGCCTGGAGCAGCGACGAGGACTAGAAACCCCTGGACCTGATGATGTCATCGGGTCATGTGACGCGACCTGATGATGTCATCGAGTCATGTGACGCGACCCGATGATGTCATCGAGTCATGTGACGCGACCTGATGATGTCATCGAGTCATGTGACGCGACCTGATGATGTCATCGAGTCATGTGACGCGACCTGATGATGTCATCGAGTCATGTGACGCGACCTGATGATGTCATCGGGTCATGTGACGCGACCTGATGATGTCATCGAGTCATGTGACGCGACCTGATGATGTCATCGAGTCATGTGACGCGACCTGATGATGTCATCAAGTCATGTGACGCGACCCGATGATGTCATCAAGTCATGTGACGCGACCCGATGATGTCATCAAGTCATGTGACGCGACCTGATGATATCATCGGGTCATGTGACGCGACCTGATGATGTCATTGAGTCATGTGACGCGACCTGATGATATCATCGGGTCATGTGACGCGACCTGATGATGTCATTGAGTCATGTGACGCGACCTGATGATGTCATCAAGTCATGTGACGCGACCTGATGATGTCATCGAGTCATGTGACGCGACCTGATGATGTCATCAAGTCATGTGACGCGACCCGATGATGTCATCGAGTCATGTGACGCGACCTGATGATGTCATCAAGTCATGTGACGCGACCCGATGATGTCATCAAGTCATGTGACGCGACCCGATGATGTCATCAAGTCATGTGACGCGACCTGATGATATCATCGGGTCATGTGACGCGACCTGATGATGTCATTGAGTCATGTGACGCGACCTGATGATATCATCGGGTCATGTGACGCGACCTGATGATGTCATTGAGTCATGTGACGCGACCTGATGATGTCATCAAGTCATGTGACGCGACCCGATGATGTCATCAAGTCATGTGACGCGACCTGATGATATCATCGGGTCATGTGACGCGACCTGATGATGTCATTGAGTCATGTGACGCGACCCGATGATGTCATCGAGTCATGTGACGCGACCCGATGATGTCATCGAGTCATGTGACGCGACCTGATGATGTCATCGAGTCATGTGACGCGACCTGATGATGTCATCGAGTCATGTGACGCGACCCGATGATGTCATCGAGTCATGTGACGCCACCCGATGATGTCATCGAGTCATGTGACGCGACCCGATGATGTCATCGAGTCATGTGACGCCACCCGATGATGTCATCGAGTCATGTGACGCGACCCGATGATGTCATCGAGTCATGTGACGCGACCCGATGATGTCATCGAGTCATGTGATGCCACCCGATGATGTCATCGGGTCATGTGACGCCACCCGATGATGTCATCGGGTCATGTGACGCCACCCGATGATGTCATCGAGTCATGTGACGCGACCCGCTGATGTCATCGAGTCATGTGACGCGACCCGATGATGTCATCGGGTCATGTGATGCCACCCGATGATGTCATCGAGTCATGTGACGCGACCCGATGATGTCTTCGAGTCATGTGACGCGATCCGATGATGTCATCGAGTCATGTGACGCGATCCGATGATGTCATCGAGTCATGTGACGCGACCCGATGATGTCATCGAGTCATGTGACGCGACCTGATGATGTCATCGAGTCATGTGACGCGATCCGATGATGTCATCGAGTCATGTGACGCCACCCGATGATGTCATCGAGTCATGTGACGCGACCCGATGATGTCATCGAGTCGTGTGACGCGATCCGATGATGTCATCGAGTCATGTGACGCGACCTGATGATGTCATCGAGTCGTGTGACGCGACCTGATGATGTCATCGAGTCATGTGACGCGACCCGATGATGTCATCGAGTCATGTGACGCGACCTGATGATGTCATCGAGTCATGTGACGCGATCCGATGATGTCATCGAGTCATGTGACGCGACCCGATGATGTCATCGAGTCATGTGACGCGACCTGATGATGTCATCGAGTCATGTGACGCGATCCGATGATGTCATCGAGTCATGTGACGCGACCCGATGATGTCATCGAGTCATGTGACGCGACCAGATGATGTCATCGAGTCGTGTGACGCGATCCGATGATGTCATCGAGTCATGTGACGCGACCTGATGATGTCATCGAGTCGTGTGACGCGACCTGATGATGTCATCGAGTCATGTGATGCGACCTGATGATGTCATCGAGTCATGTGACGCGACCTGATGATGTCATCGAGTCATGTGACGCCACCCGATGATGTCATCGAGTCATGTGACGCCACCCGATGATGTCATCAGGTCATGTGACGCCACCCGATGATGTCATCGAGTCATGTGACGCCACCCGATGATGTCATCGAGTCATGTGACGCCACCCGATGATGTCACATAAACGTCTCCTGTCGTTGAATCATAATTAAAGAGTTTTTTAATGCATTCTGTGAAGAAAATTACGTTTTAAAGCTTCATTTCAACATCAAACCAATATGTTCAATATTCTAATTTATTTTTCCAGTGGATTTAAATCCAAGGAGCTTCAAGGTCATCGAGTTATTTTTTGTTTCTTTGATTATTCTATAGATTTATCATTGAAATCCTGTGTGTTTGTCTTTTTTAAACCACATTTTTTTTAAGTATATGAAGGTTTTGCTTATTTTTTATTTTCAATACAATTCATATTTTAAAATGTGTGTTTTTCTAGAATAAAAGATCAACTGTATCAATAAACTGTATTAACTGTATTAATAAACGTAAAAAAAAAAAAAAAACGTTTTTATTGTGTTTAAAATTTGACTCGTTTTTAAACTTTCTGTCTATTGATGCAACAAACATAAAAAAAACAAAAGAAAACATGAATATTTTACTTTTTGTGTAATTTTTTGTTTATATGTTGTTCAAATGTTGTGTTTTCTAATCGTCAAAAACGCCGAAATTCATCATTTCTAACGAGCGTCTATTGTACAACGATAATAACAACTAAAAATGTAATAAATATGTTTAAAAACAATAACACACGTCATTGAGAACGTTTTACTACAACAACAAAAGTATCTACAATGAAGTTAAAGACAACAAGGAAGTGTGAAATAAAAAAACATTCTTCAAATATTTTCAAATTACATTTTTCTTTATCAACACCCACGTCAATCATCGACTACACAACTACACTGGAGTATCAAACTGACACACATCTTGGTTACACAACGGCGAGCAAAAAAAACAACTTTAAAAAAGTTTAAAGCAAAACTTTAACCAAAAAAAAACAACACTTTATTCAAACATAAACTTGATTTAATTAAAAAAACGTGTATTGTCAGCGTTTTAAACACAAACTCCAGTGTTTACAACAGAGAATATAAAAATAAATATTACGAATAAAATGATAAAATATTAATAAAAAGCACAATGAATTAAAATGAACTAAAAGATATTGTAACAAATTAAACTCACACCTTTCCTCTGCACAACAACAACAACAACAACAACACAACTTGCTTCCTGTCGCGACAAACGGCGTGTGCGTGGCGATGACTCCATTATACATGTTCCAGGGCGTGTGCTGAAACCAGCAACGTGAAAACACGATGAATGGAAGCCCCGCAACATGAATGAAACATCATTTCCAACCGCAGCCAGATGGACTGGTTAAGATCGTAAGTTAGTAAGTTAGTGAGTTAGTGAGTTAAGGTTATAAAGTGAATTATTGAAGGAACATGAACACGCGAGAGAACATTCTTGTTTTTATAAGTTCTGGTTTGAAAATAACTTCAATTATTGTTCAATTTCCTGCGTCCCAGTTTGATGACGTCACGGATTTTAAACCTGTAATTTAAAAACAAACCAACAGTTTTTGTCATTTACATGTGTGTGTTTGTGTGTGTTTTCAGCCCATTGAGAGCAACGATACTGAAACCACCCCCCACCACACACACACACACACACACGCACTCACACACACACACGCACACACACACGCACACACACACCTTCACCTCGTCATTCATTGACAGAATGAGTCAGAACTAAAATATGAATCACGATCCATTAGCGCAAATGAATTAATCATTAACTATTATTATTAAGTTTCTTTGTGTCCTGGTTTGGAAAAACAAATTATAAATTATAAATCAATAACTTACTTCTTTTGTTCTCGTTTTCAAAATAAGAGCTTTAGTCGACGTCTTTCTTTTTCACTATTTTGACTTTATACTGAAACTTGACCCAAACATTTTTTTATTCATATTGTGTTTTTTTTTCTATTTCAAAATAATTATAATAATTATAATAATGTAAACTCTTTAAAATTGTGTTAAATAATGTATTAGATTTAAGAGTCGATCATGAATTTTACATTACGTCTAAATTAACGTCTTCATTTTTACAACTTTTTCTTCAAACTAACCGTCAGTGTTTTAAATGAGATTTACTTGTTTTCTGTTGATTTACATCATTTCAAATATAAAACTTTTATCAGCAAAAACACCTTCATGTACTCATTAGCTTGTAAGCTAACACTTGTTAGCTCGTAAGCTAACTACGGTGGCCTTAGCTGAACAATGACAAACTATGTGACCATGTGTGAAGTTTCAAGTTTTACATTTGATTTAAAGTTAAATTCTTTTTCAGTTCATAGTTTAAGCAACAGTTTATAAAAAGCAAAATTTTCACTAGAGCCAGAACATTTTTATATTTAATTAAATATTGCATAAAATAAACAAAGTAACATACGTTTTGTAAAATATATAATGTTTACATATTAGAAATTGTGTTTATCCAGCACAAAACTTTAAATATTATTAAACTACACACTAACACTGAAACATCTAAACACAACTTTAACTATTATTAAAATACACAATAAAACAGAATCATCTACACACAACTTTAACTATTATTAAAATACACAATAAAACAGAATCATGTACACACAACTTTAACTATTATTAAAATACACAATAACACAGAAACATCTACACACAACTTTAACTATTATTAAAATACACAATAAAACAGAATCATGTACACACAACTTTAACTATTATTAAAATACACAATAACACAGAAACATCCACACAAAACTTTGAATATGATTAAACTACACAATAACACTGAAACATCTACACACAACTTTAACTATTATTAAAAAACACAATAACACTGAAACATCCACACACAACTTTAACTATTATTAAAAAACACAATAACACAGAAACATCTACACACAACTTAAAGTATTATTAAAATACACAATAACACTGAAACATCTCCACACAACTTAAATTATTATTAAAATACACAATAACACTGAAACATCTCCACACAACTTTAACTATTATTAAAAAACACAATAACACAGAAACATCTACACACAACTTAAAGTATTATTAAAATACACAATAACACTGAAACATCTACACACAACTTAACAATAAAATAAAGTTAAAGAACAATACAATCAATCAAGTTAAAGAACAATAAACTCATTACACTTAAAGAACAATTAAATAATTTCAGTTAAAGAACAATAAAATCATTACAGTTAAAGAACAATTAAATAATTTCAGTTAAAGAACAATAAAATCATTACAGTTAAAGAACAATAAAACAAAGGTAAAGAACCGTAAACTCATTACACTTAAAGAACAATAAACTAATTTCAGTTAAAGAAAAATCAAATCAAATTAAAGTAGAGCTTCTTCATGAAACTAACGTACACGTCACTCAAGACCGGCTGGATTTTCCGGGTCTGAACCGACCAATCAGAGCGCGGGAGGGGGGGCGAGGGGCGTGACCTTGGTCAAAAAAAGGGAGCGGGGCCCGCGTGCGCGTCAGACTCACCTGAGAGGTGCCACGGCAGGTGAGGGCCCAGTGCTGCTCTGGAAAAGTGCATTTTATATCCGTTATCGGCGGCAGGAGGTACAGGTGAGTGATTTAATGTCGACTCTCTTCCGGTTTGACGGGAATCGAGCGGGAAGTGTCGGAGCAGGAAGCGGCGGAGGCTCACCTGGCGGAGGCTCACCTGGCGAAGCATCGTGTCCGGATTATCAGTCGCTTCTGCCATTTCGAGTGATGAGGCTGTAGAACTGGTTCCATCATCTCTCAAATCTCAAGTTTCTGCCTCGAAACTATTTGCACGGAAGTGGATTTGAACGTTAAGATTGCGGAGCTTCTTCAGGGTCGCACACTTCCGGTGTCAGTTTCCTCTTTTTTATTTGATAAAGTTAATAATTGTTTCCTTCACTCGTGATGCTGCTCGCTTTGACCTGCACTCAAATCTCCCTTTTTAATACTTGAATTAAAACAAAAAATATAGTTAGTCTCGGATTTCGTTTCCTGAACTTTTTTTTTTCATTTCCTGGTTTGACAAAAATCGAGTTTTATTAACTTTTTTTTTTTTTAGGTTTTTTTTAATTTTTTTTAATAGTTTATTTTATATTTTACTCTCATTTCCATACAGCCTTTTTTTCCTCATTTAGATTTATTTTAAACGTATTTAATTTAAATGATAATTTCCTCGAAGGTTAAAGGTTCAGTAACGGTTAATTATTATTTTAATGCACTTAAATTCGACGGATTTAAACTGAAAAACAATAAAAACTAGTTTTTAAAGTCATCTGCCGGTTAACAGACGTCGACTCGGTCCAGCTACAGGTATTGCACACATGGTGTGTGAGTGCGAGTCGTGACTCGTCACACACACACACACACACACATACTCGTATACACACTCTCACACACACACACACACACACACACACACACACACACACACACTCGTCTGCATGACACGCCCTGAATGACCCAACTCTTCTCCTGAGGTTCCACCTATAAACCCATGACCAGCAGGTCCTTAAAACCTCCTGCAGGACCAGTCAAGGTCAAGTCTACTGGAGGCTCTACCTGAGTCTCTGACGGATGCCTGAGCTGCTCACAGTCGTGGTTGAGGGTTTAATTGTTAAATAGTGAAACCGTCTTCCCTCATAAGTGAAGTGTGTTGTTGACATTCCTGCTCGTGGGAGACGGAGACTGACACCCATTGTTGCTTCACACACTCTGGGCTTTGTGTTCAGTGTTTGCACGAGTGAAGCGTCGAAGTCACTGTTGGGGAAAATCAATATTTTCTCTCCAAGGTTTTTAACGTCTTTCCTTTTGCTGCAGTTTTTAAATAAGTATCTTTTCTTAAACCTTTTACGATCTAATTAGTTACTAAATAATGAGTCAATTTGTTGTAATAAACTCAACTATAACACCATTAATCCAGTCGATTTAAAGTGTATTTTCAATTAATGTGGATATTTGACTAGTTTTTAAACCTTGTTATCTTAAGTGTGTAAACTTGAATCTTAAACGGCGATAATTATACAATAAAATCATCTTTACCATATATAAACAATTCTGTAAGAATTTAGTTTGTGTTTTGTTTTAAAAATGGTCTTTTTCTCGTAGCAACAAGAAAGTAGTTTACGGGAAACTGACACAATCTTAATCATCTATCTTTTTTTTTTTTGTTGCATGTTGGGAAATATTTTTCCATGAGCTCAGATTTTTTTTCTTTCGATTGCAAAGAAGTGACTTTTTTTTCACAAATGAGAACTTTTCTATAAAAACGAGTTAATTGTATGAAATATTTGACTAGTTTTTTAAAACCTTCTTGCTCTGCTGCGACTAGAAAAACGAGTTTGTAATCTTGGCGAAGTTTAAAGTTACACAAACTTCATTCTTAAAATCTCCGACTGTTGTCATTGTGTGACTCATGCGCGGAGTGTGCGCTGGAAGAGGAAGTGGATCAACTGGAAGTTTGAGTTTGAACTCTCGCTCTCGCAGACATGGATCCGGTCGTCGTGAAGTCCTCGGCCGCCGCCGTGTACGAGCGCTTCCTCCTGAACGCCGACGCCCGGGTCGAGGACTGGCTGTTCATGTCGTCGCCCTTCCCTCAGGGCCTCATCATCCTGGCCTACATCGTGTTCGTCACGTCGCTGGGGCCTCGCCTGATGGAGAACCGCAAGGCCTTCGACCTCAAGGGCCTCCTCATCGTCTACAACTTCGGCGTGGTGGCGCTGTCGCTCTACATGTGCTACGAAGTGAGTCTGGAGGCTCGGGTTTGATGGTCACGTTAAAATGTTGCTGAACTAACTTTTTTTTCCCCCAAATTCCAGAGGTTTTTTTTGTCCAAAATAAAGGAAAAATGTTTATGAGGAAAAAGCTCAATTCATGAAAGTTTATCAATGTCTTCAGAATATTGACTGAATTTAACGCTTAAAATGTTGAATCTTTGATTTTTAAAATGTTATTTTGAATATGAAACTATGAGGAAAAAAAATAATTCAATTTTTGATATTAAAAATTCAATATCCATATAATTGAAATAAATTATTTTAAAAATTAAAAATGGTTGATGTACAATAAAAATAATATAAAACTATTTGTAGGGAAAACGAATAAAATAATTTAATTTTGAAATTATTCACATTTTAAATTCATCCATATACAAAAAAAAAAAAAGTATATTTTTTAAATACAAATTAACTTTCATAAGTAAAATTAAATTAGACTTTTCTATATAGAAATGCTTTTGAAAAGCCTAAGTTATTAAATTTAAAATGTTAATATTCTGTTGCACTGATTAACTTCCGTACAAATGAACATTTCAACCGTTAAAACTGACCATAATATTCATCTTATCATTCATAGTTTGACTGAGTCTCCACGGCCCTCATGTGGCCCCCAGGGACAGTCTTGACCAAGTGTTGATCCACTAAAACAAGTCAAAGACAAACAAACGTCAGTGACTTGTCAGTCGTTTATCTTGTTGTTGCAGCTGCTCGTCCAACACGTCCGTCTCTTTCTTCCCTCGTTCATTCTCCCTCTCTTCCTTCAGTACGTCATGTCGGGCTGGGGCACCGGCTACACCTTCCGCTGCGACCTGGTCGACTTCTCCGAAGACCCTCAGGGCGTCAGGGTGAGACTCCAACCCATCGACTCCATCTTTTTAGACTTTATTCATTAACGAGCGCTTCCTGTTGTGTCCGCTAGATGGCGGCGACGTGTTGGCTCTACTACTTCTCCAAGTTCATCGAGATGTTGGACACGGTGAGTTTTGACAAAAAAAAACTCTCTGAACTTTACCGTAATGTCTGTAAAAAAAATGTCTCTGCAGGTTTTCTTTGTGCTGAGGAAGAAGAACAGTCAGGTGACCTTCCTCCACGTCTACCATCACTCCATCATGCCCTTCACCTGGTGGTTCGGCGTCCGCTTCTCTGCAGGTACATCGTTTATTAAGGATATAAGTTTACTTTAGACACGTGGTTTGTACAGAAGTATTTCAGTGTCGTCAGAATATTTAATTCAACATTTTAAATTGAACTTTACATTTATTTTAATTTTATTTTGGGCATTTAATAAAAAAAGAGAAATTATATTGAATCTAAATAAGAATTTAATTGATAAAATTTAATTTTCAATTACTATATTGTCCGCACTATTAGGCACACTAGATTATAAGACGCATCTTCAATGAATGGTCCATTTAAGAACTGTTTTCATAAATAGTTTGCACCAGATTATAAGGCGCATAGAATAAAAGATGCAGTCAAACGTTTGACTGAGGTTGTGTTATGCATCCACTAGATAAAGCTGAGCTAAAGGGAATGTCAACAAAACGGTCAGATAAAGGCAAACTTTATTAAGCGTTCTGACAACTCCGTTCGCTCCCATCTTAACGATGTTCAAATGATATTTAAAAGGCTTCAAGCAGAAGCGTGAGACTGGTGTTTTGAGCAGACAAATGTTGAGTTGGCAGCAGAGAAGTTGAGCGCGTGTATGACGGCTAGAGCGCACTTGTATGACATGTTGAATGCGCTGCAGAGTGATTTTGAGTGTACAGCAACCAACAAGCACTCGCTTAAACTGGTGGCAGTAATCTTACTCCATAGACGTCCGAAGATGTGACGTGCGTCGTTAATCCCACCCCGTGATGACGCAATGAAGTAATCCCGCCCACGGCGTCTCTGCTCAGTCGGCGCAAAGTCATCAAAGTGTTTGTAAACAAGTCACGGATATCAAACTCTGAATATTTAAAAAATATTTCTCTTTTTTTAAGTGTTTAACATCAAAATAATTCAAAATTAAAAGTAATTTTTCGTCTTGAGTAAATGTTGATGATGTCACAGGTGGCATGGGAACGTTCCACGCGCTGCTCAACTGCATCGTCCACGTCATCATGTACACCTACTACGGTCTGACGGCCATGGGTCCCAAGTACCAGAAGTACCTGTGGTGGAAGAAGCACCTGACCTCCATCCAGCTGGTGAGTGTTGCCACGACGACGACGCTCCTCGTGACTCGTCCTGACGCTCGACTTCACACCCCCTCCCCCTCCCGCAGATCCAGTTCATGATGGTGACCGGCCACATCTCGCAGTACTTCTTCCTGGACTGCCCGTACCAGTTCCCCGTCTTCATCTACATCATCGCCGTGTACGGCCTCATCTTCCTCTTCCTGTTCCTCAACTTCTGGTACCACGCCTACACCAAAGGCAAGCGTCTCCCCAAAGTGCTGCAGGCCCAGACGTGGGCGCACCACAGCAGTGGCCTCATCAACGGGAACGCCAACCACTACAAGAGCGAGTGACCCCACCCACCCACACCTCTATCCCCTGGACAAAGACTTTAAAGATCTTTAAATTGTGACGCATTTAATATTCTTGACACAAGCTGAAGGGATTTATTTTAGATATTTACACTGAAGGTAAAAAAACAAACAAAAACCCCCTCAAAGTTCTGCCTCAAAGTTCCCCATGAATGCTCATTTCTGCCCCCTGGTGGTGACCGCGCTCACCGGCCGCAGACCCCCCCTCCCCTTCAAAAAAAAAAGCTTCGTTTGCGAGATCATTTCAAGAGTTTTGCGGATCAAAGCTTTATTTTTAGGAAGAACAACGTCGGTATTTTTAATGTGTGACAAAAGTTGTGGGTTCTATCACAAGAGCTCAGACGTTCGGGCGACTGCGTTTTAGGGGTCATCTGTTAGGGGGGTGTCTCACTCACTCGCCCCCCCGCCCAACCCCACACTCGGCCTGAGTCACAGTTGCTGAGGGCGCAGTTCTTAACTTCCCATGAAGCACTGGTGTGACGGAGATGACGGCCGAGGGGAGGGCAGGGGGGGGCACGGTTTATACACTAAGGAGCTACACCACAAGCGTCCGGGGGGCTCTAAGACCCCCGGCGTGCTAGCTCCTCACTTAACTCCAGTACACGACTGCACCATCCACCGGTGGTTGTTTCCAAAATGGCTGCTAATGTTTTTATGTTCGACTTCTCTGGCGAACGAGACGCAGGATCCGGTTGGAAAAAAAAAAATGAAAAAAGGCGGATTTTTAGTTTTTCCCCCTTTTGTTGAACTCGAGACGCGTAACTGGAACGTTTGGTTTTCTTTTCAGACTGATCCCTTCTTGTTTCCATAGTTACCACGGAAAAAAGTGTTTATACCTTGTTTTATATGTATTTATGTAAAATAAATGATCTGTACTTAATTTCACTTCCTGTGTCGTTGTATTTAAATGAAATTAAGTTTAGTTTAAGAAGAGACTTTGTCGAAAGACTGAGCGCCTCTGGAAGTCCACTAAACTTGAGGTGCACAGACTTCACCTCAGGGATCTGACAATGAGATGGTGGAAACTGCTAGATCTGATTACATCAGAAAACTGGTAGCAGCAAATAAGAAAAACCCCAAAGTGTTGTTTGACACGATTAATTCACTCGTGTCTCCTGCTCCTCAAATCACGCCTGTCTTCTGTGAAGCTGACAGCAATGCATTGTTGAGATTTTTCATTGACAAAATTAAATTGATCAAAGGGGAAAATCTCTCCCCCTTTGTTTGGAACTCCTGCTGTCTCTGAGCCCCTCTCCTCCTCTTGGTATTCCTTCACTGCTGTGTCTTTGGGTGATATTTCAGCACTCGTGAACAAGATGAAACCCTTCTCTTGCTCAGATGACGTCCTTCCTTGTAGGCTTTTTATCAAAGTATTTGATGTAATTGGCCCCTGGGTTACCAATATGGTGAACCGCTCCCTTTCCACAGGGGTTTTTCCCAATGCATTTAAACATGCTATTGTGGAGCCTCTGCTCAAAAAGCCAGGCTTAGACCCGACTGACCTCAGTAATTTCAGGCCCATTTCTAAGCTCCCTTTCTTGTCCAAGATCTTGGAGAAGGTGGTGTCTGAGCAGCTGTTCCTGGATCAGAGCGACATCCATGAGAAGTTTCAGTCTGGCTTCCGTAAACATCACTCTACGGCAGGGGTGTCAAACTGGTTTTCATCAGGGGCCACACCATCATAATGGCTGCCCTCAAAGGGCCAGATGTAACTTATAAATGTAACTAAATGTAAGCTAATGTAAAATAAATGTAACTACTCCTTAGTGTTAAATGACTTTGAATGTATTACTTGAGGTCATAACTACTGTAAAACCAACAATTGTGAGCTGCTAATAACATGTGTGATGTAGCATTTTACTATAAAATAAAAATGGCTGCACACAGCCTTGCATGTGGTACTAAATACATTGCTACACATACAAATAAGTCAAAACTTACAGCTCAAGACTAATAAGTTGCAACTGAAATAAGTCTGACAAACAACTTTTCCTGTTGATGCACATGTGTAAGGTAAGGTAGTAAGTTAAAACTTTATTGTCATCACACTTGTCATCTCAAGCAGAGAAAAAATAAATAAATAGCAGGAAAATCAGATTGGTGAGTCTTGAGATATGTCCCAACAAGAAAGAAAGTCTCACAACCAGTTATTGGTCACGTTTTTAGGTTCCCCAGCTTATATATTGGCTGTCAATTCTTTTTGATGAGTAGATCCTGAACACACCAAGTGGATCCTCTCCACCAGGGCCGGGTCTAGACAGGCATGTATGAGGGGGCAGCCACAAATCTTGAGGGGGCATTGTGCCAGGCCCCCTCTTGCCCCTGCCTAGACCCGGCCCTGCTCTCCACCATCCATTGGTCATGTTATGAAAATAAGTAAACGTGACATACTTAGCTCCGCGTTTGGTGTCAAAATGCCGGCGTAGATTGTACTCTTTGACAACCGACACTGCCTCATAACACAAAAGACACACAACCTTTCTCCTTGAAGCACAAACATGTATTTGCCTTCCCACCTTTCTTGAAATAGACTTCCCTCCGCATCAACTCTTCTCTTCTTGGACATTTTGCGAGGATGTATTTGTATTTCTCAATTCCACCTGTTGGCATGGATTTGGAGACGCTGCAGCAGTGATGCGTCAATCGTGGGAAACATAATACCGGTAGGCATGCATTGTGGGTAAATGTAGGTTTCTTTACAAGCCAGCAGCCAGCAACTTGTGCGACACTTTTTCCTGCTGAAATCGGTCATGAGACAGGGAGCGATTGACAGGCCAGAGACTGTGTGTGTGTGTGTGTGTGCGTGTGTGTGTGTGTGTGTGTGTGTGTGCGTGCGTGTGTGTGTGCGTGCCGCGATGAGAGCGTGTGTTGCTCACATCAAAGGCTCGCGGCCGGTTTTCCCAAAGCAGCGGCGCTAATGCTAACACGTAGCGTGGATGACAATCTCGGGTGGGATGATGTTGTTGGTTCGAGACAGACAGACAGACAGACCAGGAAGGAAAACCATTTTGTCTGTTGTGGGATTGGTTTGTCGGACAAGTTTTTTTTTTTTTTTTTTTCTCATTGGTCAAGGTAAGGCAAGCGGGCCACATAAAATCACATGGCGGGCCACATTTGGCCCGCGGGCCTTGAGTTTGACACATATGCTCTACGGAGACAGCTTTATTGAAAGTGTCCAGTGACATCATGATGTCGGCTGACTCCGGTAAATTCACTGTTCTGGTTCTCTTGGATGATCACTCAGTTGATTCAGAAGTCAGCGAGCATTCTGAGCCGCTCTAGTAGAAGAACTCACGTTTCTCCAATCCTTAAAACTCTTCACTGGCTGCCAGTTTCTTTCAGGATCAACTTTAATATTGTGGTTCTTACTTTCAGATCTATTCATGGTCAGACCTTCCATCAGTGATCTGATCCAGACTTACACCCCAGCTCGGGCTCTGAGGTCTGTGGATCAGAATCTACTGATGGTTCCTGAACTTCCGGACTGTTGCTCCTAAGCTTTGGAACCATCTTCCTCTCTCTTTGCGCTTGATGGAGTCTACTGACTCCTTCAAGAAACATCTGTGTTTGATGATCTACTGACTCCTTCAAGAAACATCTGTGTTTGATGATCTACTGACTCCTTCAAGAAACATCTCTGTGTTTGATGATCTACTGACTCCTTCAAGAAACATCTGTGTTTGATGATCTACTGACTCCTTCAAGAAACATCTGTGTTTGATGATCTACTGACTCCTTCAAGAAACATCTGTGTTTGATGATCTACTGACTCCTTCAAGAAACATCTGTGTTTGATGATCTACTGACTCCTTCAAGAAACATCTGTGTTTGATGATCTACTGACTCCTTCAAGAAACATCTGTGTTTGATGATCTACTGACTCCTTCAAGAAACATCTGTGTTTGATGATCTACTGACTCCTTCAAGAAACATCTTAAGACCTTTTTATTTGTTCAGGCTTTTCCTTGATTTTCTGGAACTCCTGTTGTGTTATCAGTTTTATCTTGATCTATAAAGTATATACTTTATTGAATATTGTTTTTGGTTGTTTAAGCGCTTTGTGACCCTGGTCTGGAAAAGCGCTATTTAATTAAAAATACTTACATTGTTTCATGAAGCTTCACCAACGCAACCAGTCACATGACGAAGCTTGACGTCCAATAAGAAGCTTCTTCTCGACACAATAACGACTCGTCTCAATGTTCGGCTGCATGCAGCGTTTATTTGTTCTGAAGCTTCTCGTAAGAAATCGTACAAAATGAGCAGCTTTTCTGACAAACACAGGTTCACATGCACGTTTCCCGGCGTACAAATCAAACCCCCCCCCACTCAGGCGTCACTTTGGTTCTTCGTTTTATCAAAGACGCACAAGATCGAAGCTGCAGACGGAAACATGCGAGTGTGTGTGTTCAACATGCCGGTGTGTGTTGTTGTGAGTCACTGCGAGTCAGGAAGACGCTTGAACTGGTTGAATGAACATTTAAAGACCGTTTTTATCAAAATACTTCAAAGTTCGATTAAGATTGTTGAGTGTTTTCAGACGTTGACTTCAGTCTCGACAATGTTTGGAAGCGTTGAAGACGAGCACGTACGACTGGCTAACCGTCGCTAATGTAACGTAGCATAAGAATTGTTTAAAGGGCCATGCTGTTTCTAAAAATCTCGTAGTGCAAAAGTAGTTTGGACGCCTTCTGTGCGAGCGAACTATTTACAGTCGTGGACACCAGGAAGTAACACTGTTCGGGTGTGAAACTCAAAAAGTGCAAAAAGAATTCTGCTACGAACTCGACCTCGTGTGACAAGAGAAGAAGATGAACGTTTGGCAGTGAGGTTTTGTTAGCTTGTTAGCTTAGCATCAAGACTTTTGGCGGTAAAACTTTCTTCGGCGGTAAACGCTTGTTTTCATGAGGCCTTGTGACTTTTGAACCAGCAACAGGCGTTCGTTGTTTATGAAGGTAGTTTTGTTTCCAAAATATCTTTTACTTTCATAAAAAAAATGAAAAAAACGACTTCAAAAAAACTGAAAAATATTAGTTTCACTTCGGTTAAAAATCCCAACTTTACATTTTTTTTAATTTAAATAATAAAATAATTTAAAATATATGTAATTTAATAAAAAAGATATATTTTTTACAACAAAACAAAAAAGACTTTATATTCATTTGAATTACGATACAAAAAAATAATATAACAACAACAATTTTAAAATATAATAATAAATTATAATATATAATAATTTCAATTCAGTAAAAAAAAGGCTTAAAAACTACTTTCACTTCAATAATAATAATAATAAAAAAATAACAACTTCAAAGCTCTCTCTTGATCAAAGTAACTTTTGGGGGATTTAAAATAATAAACATATTACATTTTAATCATAATTTGGCCCAAAATACTACTTTATGTTTCATAAAAAAACAATTCTAATCGAAGCAACTGTTTTTTTTATTGAAGTTACTTTTTTAAATGAAATTATATATAATTTTTAATTTACATTTTTTAACTTGGGTTGAAGTTAAGTTTTTTAATTTATCATATTTTATTAAAGCAAATTAAAAAAGCATTATAAAAGAAAAAAATCTTTAATTTATTAGTTAATCTGATTAATGAAATACTTATTTTTAACACTTTAGGTTGGTGGTCGTCTTGAAGCTAAGCTAAACTAAGCTAAGCTAAGCTAACAAGTCATTAAAAGCTACCAGAGGAAAATGACAAGTTCACTGATGACACTTTGTTGCTCCTCAACTCTTATCGTCACGACAACATGATTGTTTAGCTAACATGAACAACATTGAGCCCTTTTTCTTTTCTTTTAGTTTGTTCTCTTTTTTTTGTTGCTGTTGCCACCATGACCTTTGACCCCAGACCTTTCACCTCAAGCATCTAAAGAATGAAAAAAACCTCTCAGCGTTAGATTTGAAGGTAGATTTGTTTCTTCATGAATCAGTAGAAGTTTCTTAATTCCGACCAAGATGTTAAAAAAAGTTTTACTTCAATCCATGTTTCTTCAATAAAAAAAAATAAATAAAAAAAGACCTGAATAGAACAAAAGTTACTTCATTAAAAAAAAAATCATAAAAAGAGAAACAATTCAGCGAAAATGTTAGATTGAGGGACATTTTTTGATCCAATAAAAAAGAATCAAATCCACCTTCATGTGTGAAAACCTCTCGAGGGTTCAGGTGCGCGAAGGTGTCATCAGTGACCTTTGACCTCGAACTTGATTGATCAAGATTATTGTAAACAAAAGGTGTAAACACTGACAGCCGACGTCACTCATGGTCCACGACATGAACGCACACGTGTTACGACTCTCGCCGAACATCGTCCGATCATCGTAACCAACGAAGAGAAATGTGTCTGAAAACAGGAAGTGATGTCACATCCTGCTTCCGATTGTGTAGGTGTGCGAGGGGGCGGGGCTTGATGGCGAGGCACTCTTCATGCATCCTCTGGGTGGCGCCGCTCCCGGAACTGGAACCACGTGGCGGAGCGACCTCCGGTCCACCGGGCAGGAGGTTTAAGGGTCACGGTGAAGACGGACTCGCCCGGTCTCATAGGTGGGTCTCGCCCCGGCTCTCCGGGTCCGGCTGACTCTTGGTGCCCGGGGTCTTGCTCGGCTGCGAGTCCTCGGGCACGTGGGCCAGCGGGTCGGACCGGATGATGTACCTGAAGGAGAGACGCGGGTTCAAAAAAATATACATTTTATTTCAAATAAATGATGTTCTGGATCTTTAACTAAGATAAGAACATAATTTAATTGAAACCAAAACTGCAATACATTTAGTAAAAAGATAAATATATGTTTTATTATTAAATTCACAGTGAAAATACTTTAAAAAAAAAAAAACATGTTAGTAAAGATTCAGCTGATTGGACCAGCCCCCACACAAGTTAGACCATTAACCAATGGGCTGCTTTCTCTGTCATAAGCTCCGCCCATTGAGCGCGAGCACTAAGAGAATTTATTGGATCAGCCACGTGTCAATCAAAACAGATGATTCCGAGTTTTGAAGATCGTTAGAAAAAAGATGAATCAAGAGAAACAGAAATAAAATTGGAACAAAACATTTGCATGAAAAACAACAAAAATAAAGGGGAATAAGCGAAAATAAAATGATAAAAAAACAACAACAGATTAACAATAAGCACGAAAAACAGAAATAAAATTAGTAACAAAAACACTAATTAAATTATCCCAAAAACAACAAAAAAGGTAATTTAAGATGCACTAAAAACCGAATAATAATTATCAAGAAAAACAAGTATTAGCAAAAAAAGGAAATAAAAGTATTACAAAAAATAATAATAATTAACATGAAGTGGAAATAATAAGCATGAAAAACAGACACAATTATCAACAAAAAACAGCAAAACAAAAACATTTTTTCCAGCAGCTTCGTCACATGTGGAAATAAATAAATCCAGTCATGCGTTCATCGTCCAGCAGGGGGCGCTATATTTCATTTAACCATGTAAACTAGTCCAGCTGCAGTAAAAACACATTAAATACAACATTTCAAACATCACTGTTTGTTTATTTAAATGTTCAACGACCTTTGTCGTATTAAATGTTATTTGTTTGTTAAATATGTTATATATGTTAAGTGTGTAGAAAAGTGTGCGACAGACTCACACAATGTCGTTGAGCTCCAGCATGGTGTCGGGGGGAGGATTGATGAGGACGTACGACAGCGTGTTCTGGTGGTCGTTCATCTCGTCTGAAAGTTCAAAGGTCGTCAGTATCCACTCAAGGCTCCGCCCCCTTCTCTTCCTCTGAACCCCCCTGTGGAACCTCTTTAGTGTTGTGACTCTTTAGTGTCGTGACTCTTTTGGTTCATGACTCTTTTGGTTCATGACTCTTTTGTGTTGTGAATCTTTAGTGTCGTGACTCTTTAGTGTCGTGACTCTTTTGGTTCATGACTCTTTTGGTTCATGACTCTTTTGTGTCGTGACTCTTTTGGTTCATGACTCTTTTGTGTCGTGACTCTTTTGTGTCGTGACTCTTTTGGTTCATGACTCTTTTGTGTCGTGACTCTTTTGGTTCATGACTCTTTTGTGTCGTGACTCTTTTGGTTCATGACTCTTTTGTGTTGTGAATCTTTAGTGCCGTGACTCATTTGAGTTGTGAATCTTTAGTGCCTCGACTCATTTGAGTTGTGAATCTTTAGTGTCGTGATTCTTTAGTGCCGTGACTCTTTTGTGTCGTGACTCTTTTGTGTTGTGATTCTTTTCTGTCAAGACTCTTTAGCGTTGTGAGTCTTTAGTGTCATGATTCTTTTTTGTCGTGATTTATTTAGTGTCGTGACTCTTTTGGTTCATAACTCTTTAGTGTTGTGATTCTTTAGTGTCGTGACTCTTTGATGTCGTGACTCTTAGTGTCACGATTCTTTTTTGTCGTGACTCTTTAGTGTCATGATTCTTTTTTGTCGTGACTCTTTAGTGTCATGATTCTTTTTTGTCGTGACTCTTTAGTGTCGTGATTCTTTTTTGTCGTGACTCTTTAGTGTCGTGACTCTTTAGTGTCGTGATTCTTTTTTGTCGTGACTCTTTAGTGTCGTGACTCTTTAGTGTCGTGATTCTTTTTTGTCGTGACTCTTTAGTGTCGTGACTCTTTAGTGTCGTGATTCTTTTTTGTCGTGACTCTTTAGTGTCGTGATTCTTTTTTGTCGTGACTCTTTAGTGTCATGATTCTTCAGATCAGACGATTTGACCTCATGTTTGTGTTCAACATGTGTGGATGTTGTGTTGCTCTGAGATGTTGTTGTGCAGAAGTTAAATTAAGTTAAGTTAAGTCAAGTCTCTCTGAAGACCCCCCTGCTGGGGCCCCTTTATAAAGACAGGCGGTGGAAGAGAGAGAAGGGCCGAGTGTTGGGGGGTAGAGGGGGTCATCCATGCAGCTTCATCACCAACATGCAGTCAAGAGTTCGCACAACATCTCGTTCCTACTCTTCATCATTGTCATCATTGTCATCATCATCATCATCATCATCATCATCATCATCATCATCATCATTCCATACAGGGACAGAGAGGCAGCAGGTTGTCATGCCACAGACAACACTCCTGACACACAAAGACACATATTGTACAAACATACATACACACACACAAACACGCATACAAACACACGCAAGCACTCACGCACACACACACATTTATGAAGACAAATACGCACGCACACACATACGCAGGCACACACATACAAACACACATACAAACACACATACAAACACACATTCAAACACACGCACACACACACACACACACACACACACACACACACAAACACATACATGCATATTGATCAAAGAGAAGTCCCCACACTAGAAGTCACTAAGCCTGTCTCCACCTTGTGGTCCTCCTTTAACATTGTAACTCTGGTCGATATTTCAGCACTGGAGAACAAGATGAAACCCTCCTCTTGCTCGTCTGACGTCCTTCCTTGTAGGCTCTTTATTAAAGTGTTTGATGTAATTGGCCCCTGGGTTACCGAAATGGTAAACCACTCCCTTTCCACAGGGGTTTTTTGTGGGTCCTTGATTATTTTTGCTGTACTTGATTCCCCTCGGTAAAATCATTCAGAGATTTCCTGATATTTCTCACCACATGTTTGCTGATGACATCCAGCTCTACTGCTCTTTTGATCCAACTGAAACTTTTGTTATTGCTCCTGATGATAAAGTTCCAGGGTTGAGTCAATACTATGGTGATTTAGGTCAGTCTGTCAAACTGAGCCTGAGAAACCTGGGTGTTGTATTTGATAAAGACATGTCTCACACACACACACACACACACACACACACACACACACACACACACACACACACACACACACACACACACACACACACACACACACACACTTCATGCAGCATCTTCACTCAGACTGGACCAATAAAAGGCAGCGAGACCCGGACTGAGAGGATCAGAACACATGAGAGAGAAAGAGATAAAGATTAAATACTTATTTATCAGAAGAACAATTAATCCTTCTTGTGTCTTAGTCCAAGTTCAACTCAAGTGTGTAAGTGCATGTGTGTCGTTGTGATGTTGGACTCTATTGTATTGTATTGTATTGTATTGTATTGGTCAAGCATGGAGGTTTGTCACCGCGCGTCATCAATCGTCCAAGGGACTCGTTGTATTAACAAAGCGGCCGTGATTACAGGAGGAGGAGCAGTGAAGCCATTATTACGTCATAATGGACTCTCGTAACCTCTCGTTCGTCCAGATTTCAGAGCAACTTTATAAAGTAATAAAGTGTAAAACATGGTCATGATGAAGAACTTATTCTTGGAGAAGAACATTCACTACATGATACCAGAGTCGACCACTAGTTGATGTTTGAATAAGCAAGATGGTGAATCTTTACATTAAGCATCAGATAAAAACTGACACAGGATCAGTTTAGTTCGATCTGTTATCAAAGACAAACTATACTCGTTCCATTGCAGCGTGGTCGTAGTAAAGTTCTGTTTGTGTTGGTCCTCTTCACCTCCTCCTCACATGTGTTCTGCTCCTCTCACGGCGTCGAACCATCAACCCCGGTGACGAGGACACGATGCAGGAGAGACCAGAGAGAGAGCGAGCGAGCGAGCGAGCGAGGGAAGCGAGCGGCGGCGAGAGACTCGGAGCGACTCATGCGACCTTCTGACCTGACGGTCGACTCCCGTCGTTATACGGTTGCTCGGAAATGTCCTGCAACTCTGAGCGACAGATTCAACCGTTACCTCGGTCGGCCATCTTGAAACCGCGACATGTGATCACAACTCCCTGTTCCGTGATTGGCCGCCTTCGCCGCCGTGTTTGAACGTGTGTTAGCGTGTCATCGGAATATTCAACTAAACAATTGAAACGTTTTGTTCTTTAAGCATTTAATCATTTCTGCGAATAAATTCAATTATTTCTATATTAGAAGGTTAAATGTGTATAGTTTTGAATATTTAAATAAAAATGTTCAAAATAAAAAGACATTTACATATACAGTTTGATATTCTAATTCCAATAATACAAAATAAAATGTCTATATTCAATATTTTGCATTTTACGGCATTTTAAATTCAATATATGAACAAAAATGTTGGTATTATAGTGTCGCCAGACAATACCAACAGAGCACCGAGCTACTCGATGAAACTTTTCAACCAATCGTGCGCAGACGATCATGTGATGACGTGGAAGCATGTGATCAGAGAGCTCGGTGCTCTGTTGGTTTTGTCTGGAGACACTTTTATCGAAAATTTTATATTGCATTTAAAAGACTACGAGGTAAAAAATATTGAATTTTGAAAAATATTTTTTGCATTAAGAGAATAATAATATCAAACTCTATGTGTAAAAAATATCTTTCAAATTATTCATTCTTTTAATTAATTGAAAAACTAATTTGAATATAAAAACAATTCAACTCAATTATTAAATCAATAATTAAATGCTTACAAAAAAAATCTAAAATTTCAGCCAATCATGCGTCTCCTAGTTGACACATCACTCAATGTTAGGCTGAATCTCAGTTTGTGAAAGAACCGCATTTCCCAGAGTGCACCAGCAGCAGCAAACCAGCTGCTTCAGTCATCGGCACTGATGAGCAGCACCTGTGAACTGTGAAATCCTGTGCTGTGTCTCAAATCGCATACTACTCTTAGTATGCTAGAAGTTAGTATGCATCAGTTTAGTGTACATACTAACTAGTACGCAAATTCACCACAGATAGTATGTCTCAAATCAAACTCTGCTGCTACACACTAACAGGAAATCACATGACAGCTTCTTCTTCTACTTCTATTTAACGATGTTTCAACCAGCTGTTTGAACGCTATCGCCACCTGCTGGCAGGACGTATTGCAACTTTGGAAAAATAAATAAAGAAAAAATATGAGAATCGAAATATTCTCGAGATATTTAAGCTGGTATCAGCAGCGAAGACGTGTTTATCCTTCTACTGCTGCTGAAAATGCACCTGTAAGTATATGAATATATATGCATTTATATATGACGTAACTTCCGTTTAAAACGTCACTAAGATGGAGCTGTTTAGTGTTGTTAGTGTCCATCGAACCATACTCAGTTTTGTGGGCGTGTTAGTACGCCAATTTAGTGTGCATGGCGCACTAAATTTCGCATACTAAGAATTGAGACGCAAATACTAACTTTGAGTACGCTAGTATGCGATTTGAGACACAGCAATGGAGGGTCTCAGTCAGTCGGAGAGAGAAGACACTCCAAGTTCGCAACGATGAGTTCAGTCCAAAGACGCCAATGGTTGGTAAAATGTTTGATTTACTTTGATTTAGTGCTTGTTAATTCATTTAAAATATTTGATTAAGTTTAAATGTATTTAAAATATTTGAATGTTTAATTATTTGAATAAATTCAAAATGTTTCAATGTTCAAGTTAATTTAAAATGAATTAAGAATGTTTAATTTAAATGGATAATTAAACTGTTTTGTTTAACTGTCTTTGAAGGTTTACAACCTAATTGACGACAATCCGAAAGAAAATAAAAGTGATTGACAGGAAAATGTGAGGTGTCCTTTGTGTCCTTTGAACCTGAACAAGAGTTTGGACCTGACAGATCTAAACCAACCAACTTGACGGTTCTAAACCAAGCGGTGGACTTGACAGTTGTAAGCCAGCGGAGCAGCCTGGCCCTGAGGATGAACGGCTTCAGATCCAGAAACGAGCAGTTGATACAGAGGAAGTGAAGATGGCAGAAGAGGTCCTGGGCAAGACGGTCCAGCAACTCAAGAAGGAGAGGACCACTGCAAAAAAGCAGCTTCACCAGACAAGCCAACTTCATTTCAAGAGAAGCAAGCAGCATGCCTCAAGAGGAGGTAAAGGAGGAATTCCCTAAGCTTTCAGACGGTTTCAGAAAGACGCTCGATGCCAATGACGACTACAGGACTGGGCTGGAGGCTGACATCAAGACTGAGGAGAAAGAAGCATGTCTTGATGAAGAGCAAGAGGCCGACATTGAGAGATCTGTAAAAGAAGGCGAAACAAAGTTGGCAGAAATAAGAGACATTGTTCAAACAAACCTGTGGTCAAGGTATGGAAAAAGTGACTTTCTTGTGGCAATCCTGGAAGCAGAAAAAGCCAATGATAAGACAGCTGATGTACCTGTGGAAGGTGCCAATTTAGAAGGCTATGAAGTGCACCTCACTCTCTTGGACAAGAGAATAAAAGAGGCCATCTCAAGGGTGTCAACATGGGAGAGATGGATCCCTGTGGACCAAAAGGATGGATTAGATGGCAGAGTCCAGGAGGTAAGGGCATCCTGCTACAGGCTTCAATTAAGAAAAGCTGAATTTGCCACTGGACGGGCAATCCAAGAGCACAGGAGTGAAGCTACCACCTCAACCGCCAACATCCACACCAATAGTGAGACGCCTTGTCATGGTCCTTCCCACTGAAGAACAAACGGAGGCTTGTGTGACCTCCTCTGGGTTTGGAAAACCAGGAGCTCAAGTGGGAGGTGTTGGGCTGAATCTCAGTTTGTGAAAAGAACCGCATTTCCCAGAGTGCACCAGCAGCAGCAGCAAACCAGCTGCTTCAGTCATCGGCACTGATGAGCAGCACCTGTGAACTTTGACCTCATGGAGGTTCTCAGTCAGTCGGAGAGAGAAGACGCTCCAAGCTGAACGATGAGTTCAGTCCAAAGATGCCAATGGTTGGTGAAATGTTTGATTTACTTTGATTTAGTGCTTGTTAATTCATTTAAAATATTTGATTAAGTTAAGTAAATATTTGAATGTTTAATTATTTGAATACATTCAAAATGTTTCAATGTTCAAGTTAATTTAAAATGAATTTAGAATGTTTAATTTAAATGGATAATTAAACTGTTTTGTTTATCTGTCTTTGAAGGTTTACAACCTAATTAACGACAATCCGAAAGAAAATAAAAGTGATTGACAGGAAAATGTGAGTTGTCCTTTGTGTCCTTTGAACCTGAACAAGAGTTTGGACCTGACGGCTGTAAACCAACCAACTTGACACTCAACGTAACTCTTTTGGTCACCATTATACAATCATTTTTAGATTTTATTTTGAAGGATAAAAACAAAAAATATTGAATTAAAAAAATATGTTTTGAATTATTGGAATTCAAATATAATACATGTGTAAACACACATTGTAATTATTAAATTAAACTAAATAAAATAAAAAAAAACATTTAAATATACAAATGATTTAATTCATATATCTGATTAAAAAAAACAACTTTAAATATAGAAAATATTGAATTCAGATATTCAAGAAAAATGATTAAATCCTTAAAAAAACATTTCAATAAACAAGATTCCTTCAATATTCGATGACACTGGTTTCCTCCATAGATCGTAACCCCTGCATGTGTTCGATGAGTTCAAAGAGTGATTACCTTGTAAATATCCTAGATTTACTCGATTCATGACATCGCTCGCAGTGAGATTAGAAACGTCCTCTGAAGGGCGAAGAGACAGATAAAGGCAGAGAGAGAAACAAGAGCAGGAGGGAAGAGACAAAAAGAATCAGGCAAGCCAATGCATTTGCACTTAGAAAGACAGGAAAACTCTTGGAAACAAAGCCATGCATCCGTGTGTGCACTTCTGGTCACGTGACCTCACTGACATTGACTCCTGCCAAGGTGACCTTTAGGGATTATTCTTCCTGAAAGCAGTTGAACGCACAGATTACACGACGAGTGCACGACTCTGGAGCATGATTCTGTTGGGAAATGGATGGAAGCGAAGGAGGAAGCAGGCGGGCGGGGGGGCAGTGAAGAGGTGGAGGGGGTCAGGGGTCAGATGAAGGAGGCGTCCTGGTGACCTGGTGTGATGTCATGAGAGGGTGATGGAGTGTGAGGTGTCACCACAGTATGACCAGGACAGGGTCTGGTGACATGAACGTACAGATCCTCAGATGGTGGAGCAGCCGAACGGTTTCTCTGCAGGACGACTTCAAGGATGTTGAGTCGCAGGAACATTTTCTTCTAAAACATCTAAAGTGATGTTGAAATTAGATTCTCTTAACGCCTCAGAGGTTTTTTCCCCATCCTATTAAACGTTTGTCTGCCTGCTGCTGATTTTTTAAAACCTTTTAATGGAAGTGATGTGAGAAAAACACTTTTGATCAAAGTTCGTCTATTCTTTCGTTCTTTATAATTCAACAAACTGGGTTTAAAATATATTCAGTTTGTGTTGCCATTAAACTTCCGGCCTCTAGATGGCAGCAGTCGATACGTCCTTCGCAGCTAAAGGAAGAATGATGACTGAGGATGAGAGGATACAGTGAGACCAGCAGCTTTTAAAGCTGATGTTTGGACATATTTTGGTTTGAAAACAAATGAAAGCAGTTACAACTTCGTCAAGAGTCATGTGGCAAAAGCCGGAACATATTAGCTTCGTGACCAAATACACTATAAAACATCTATTAACATCAGTTAGAAATGTTGACTCTGGTGTTGTGATAGTGTAGTAACAAGTATATATGTGTAGTATTGTCCAGTACTTGACTCTGGTGTTGTGATAGTGTAGTAACAAGTATATATGTGTAGTATTGTCCAGTACTTGACTCTGGTGTTGTGATAGTGTAGTAACAAGTATATATGTGTAGTATTGTCCAGTACTTGACTCTGGTGTTGTGATAGTGTAGTAACAAGTATATATGTGTAGTATTGTCCAGTACTTGACTCTGGTGTTGTGATAGAGTAGTAAGAAGTATATATGTGTAGTATTGTCCAGTACTTGACTCTGGTGTTGTGATAGTGTAGTAACAAGGATATATGTGTAGTATTGTGGAGTACTTGACTATAGTGTTGTGATAGTGTAGTAACAAGTATATATTTGTAGTATTTTTCAGTACTTGACTCTGGTGTTGTGATAGTGTAGTAACAAGTATATATTTGTAGTATTGTCCAGTACTTGACTCTGGTGTTGTACTATTTACAGACTACATGACTCTTCTATCAGCTTTAAAAGTGATGCTGGACTCACTGAATCCTCTCGTCCTCAGTCATCATTCTTCCTTTATCTGCTGAGGACATAAGGATCGTGCCATCTAGAGGCCGGAATTTAAATTGACTGTAAAAAAAAGAGAATCGAATGATTTTATTTTATTCAAACTTTATAGAAATATAAGCCATAAAACAAACTATGATAACAAATCGAAAAATAATTTGTGAAAAAAAGTGAAAAGATACTTTTGGGAGTATTTCTTTGAAAGAATATTGTGATATTTCAGTGTATCCATCCATAACTATCTGAGAATCAGTGTGTTTGCGACTCATCATCCAGGAAGCTGTGTCGACCGTGAGAGACGTGGAGCAGATCGATCACCAGATGAGGATTTCTGGAGCGTTGGATGCCGTGGATCCACTCACCGTAGCCCACGGTGGGCAGACCCAGGTGCTTCATGCGGTTCTTCACCAGCTCCGACAGCTCCTGGCGCTCCGAGCGTCGATACAAGCTCAGCCTCTGCTGCGAGATGCGTTCGGCGCGACTGGAGGGTTTGTTGTTCTTCCTGCTGAGGCGCCGCGCCCACTGCATGCTCTTCTTCCGCAGCAGCGTGCGCTCTGATTGGTCGCTGGAGCTGGAGTTACGGTGCGCGGTTTTCTCCTTCCAGTCGCCGCGCTCTCGCGGCTCCGCGCCGGGGTCTGGGATCGACACCTGAGACTGAGAGGATACACGGGTTCGACTGGTTGGACTGAAGAGGAATCAAAAACATTTGACCGTATTTTAGCTTTTATTAGCGACGAATGTTGAAGAAAATCATCAGAATATTGAAGGGATTTAACAAATTGAATTGTTTTGTCGAAATAAAAATAATAATACAAATTAAATTCAATCATTTCTATATTGAAATATTTCATTTATAACTGTAACTGAATTTTAATTTTTTTTTTTTAGTAACAAGGATATATGTGTAGTATTGTGGAGTACTTGACTCTGGTGTTGTGATAGTGTAGTAACAAGTATATATTTGTAGTATTTTCCAGTACTTGACTCTGGTGTTGTGATAGTGTAGTAACAAGTATATATGTGTAGTATTGTCCAGTACTTGACTCTGGTGTTGTGATAGTGTAGTAACAAGGATATATGTGTAGTATTGTGGAGTACTTGACTATAGTGTTGTGATAGTGTAGTAACAAGTATATATTTGTAGTATTTTCCAGTACTTGACTCTGGTGTTGTGATAGAAAATCATCAGAATATTGAAGGGATTTAACAAATTGAGTTGTTTTGTCGAAATAAAAATAATAATAAAAATTAAATTCAATCATTTCTATATTGAAATATTTCATTTATAACTGAAACTGAATTTTAATTTTTTTTTTTTTACACATAGAGTTTGATCTTTTAATCCAATAATTCAACATTTTTAATTCTAAACTTAATATCTTTTAATTCATAGTCTTTTAAATTGAATATAATAGTGCGACTAGACATGACCAACAGAGTATCGAGCAACTTGATCAATCACGTGATACATTATTATTGAATTTTTTTTTTTTACTCTAGTGTTGTCTCAGGGTCAAGGTGACCCAGAGGCCTAAAAACAAATATGGTATCCCTTTTGTTGTCTCTGGGTGAAGGTGACCGGAGGCCTTAAAACAAATGTGTTTGTGGTATCCCTTTTGTTGTCTCTGGGTCAAGGTGACATGAAGGCCTATAAACAAATGTGGTGTCCCTTCTGTTATCTCAGGGTCAAGGTGACCCGTAGGCCTACAAACAAATATGGTATCCCTTTTGTTGTCTCTGGGTGAAGGTGACCGGAGGCCTTAAAACAAATGTGTTTGTGGTATCCCTTTTGTTGTCTCTGGGTCAAGGTGACCCGGAGGCCTATAAACAAATGTGGTGTCCCTTCTGTTATCTTAGGGTCAAGGTGACCCGTAGGCCTAAAAACAAATGGGACAGAACAATCACATTTGTTTTCAGGATTTTGGGTCACCCTGACCCTGAGACACACACAAAGATTTACTCGTTTTTTTAATTGAATAATATTTCTGGATAATTTAATTCATTAATTGCTATAGTGAAAGGTTGAATCAGATAAAAAAAGAACAAATTAAAAATGTATGTTGGTATTCAGTAGCTCGATGTTCTGTTGGTTTTGTCTAGTGACAATATTTTACCAACATTTATATATTTAATTTTTCAAATAAAAAACTAATTGAACATTTTTTTTAAATTAAGGGACGTAGAATAGTACAGACACCATGTGTAAAGACAATATATATGTTTTTTAAAACACTATATATTTTTTTAATATATTTATAAAAAAACAAAAAACATAATGTAAATTTCAATATACAAATAATTCAATTTGGTTATTTTTTTGTTGTTGTTGTTTATTTAAATTTATTGAAATCAATTGTTCAAAAAGAAAAAAAGATTAAAAAAGATTCCAATAAAAGATTAAAAGCTTCAACATTCGTTAAACTGCTTCAATCTTGTGTTGATTTTCTTCCGTAGAAAGTATTGACTCCGAGGATCGTACCTGAGCGTTACCTTCGCTGCCCTGTTCAGAGACACCAACAAACATCAAACAGAAAGAGATGCAATAAAAGATGGCGGTCGAGCCAAATCAAATCAGCAGGAACAGAATCTGATCCGATCATCCAAAGAAAAGTGTTTCGAGTCTCTTTCAAGTCTTCTTCTCCTCGACTCACCTCTGAGGTGGAGAACATGTGCGACTCCGTCCTGTAGATCCCGATCGGGATCTCGGCGCTGGACGAGCAGAGTTTCTGGAAGAGTCGCCCGTAAGTCCGGATCCACAAGTCTTCCTCGGTGATCTTCATCTGGGAGAAGAAGTCCAGACACTCGTGAAGATAAAGACTTCATTAAGATTCTATTTTTGTATTTGTTTTTCTCTCAGCAAAGTATTTTGGTACTTCTACCGGATTTCTTTCAAGATTGGATTTTTGTTTTTTTGTCAATATAGGATTTTTTATTTTGCAATTTGTCTACATGTTATTTTTATATTTTGTCAAGATTGTATTTTGAATATTTTTAAGATTGTGTTTTTGCTTTTTTCATTTTAATTTTTATATTTTATTAAGTTTGTATTTTAAATATTTTTCAAGACACATTTTTTTAAGAATGTATTTTTTATTTTGTAATTTGTGTATATTTTATATTTGAAATATATTTTTCAAGATTTTCCTTTTTCTCTGTTTGAAAATAGAGTTTTTCAAAACGGAAATTTTGTATTTTGTCGATATGTATTTTTTTAAATTGTAATTTGTATTTTGCAGTTGTATGTATATATATATATATATATATATATATATATAATTCTTACATTTTGTCAAGATTTTATATTTTGTGCTTTCTTTCCTTTTCAAGATGAGGATTTTTTTTCGAGATGATGTTTTGTATTTTATTAAGTTTGTATTTTAAATATTTTTCAAGACACATTTTTTTAAGAATGTATTTTTTATTTTGCAATTTGTGTATATTTTATATTTGAAATATTTTTTATTTTCATTTTTCAAGATTTTCCTTTTTCTCTGTTTGAAAATAGACTTTTTCAAAATGGAAATTTTGTATTTTGTCGATATGTATTTTTTTAAATTGTAATTTGTATTTTGCAGTTTGTATATATATATATTTTTACATTTTGTCAAGATTTTATATTTTGTGCTTTCTTTCCTTTTCAAGATGAGGATTTTTTTTTCGAGATGATGTTTTGTATTTTATTAAGTTTGTATTTTAGATATTTTATAAAATTGAATTTGTTTTTCAAGAATTTGTTTTTTATTTTGTATTTTCTGCATATTTTATATATGAATTTAGTTTATATTTTATTTTTTCAAGATTTAACTTTTCTCTCTGTTTGAGAATGATCTTTTTCAAATGGTATTTCTGTATTTTCTCAGTATTGTTTTTTGTATTTTTTTATTTTCATTTTTTTTCAAGATTGTATTTTGTATTTTTGAAATTTGTCTTTATTTATTTTTTTATATTTTGTCAAGATTTTTTATTTTAAAGTTTGTGCTTTCGTTCTTTTTGAAGATGGTATTTTTTTATTTGGTCAACATAGTATTTTTGTATTTTTTCAAAATGTTTTCTTTTTCTATTTTTGTATTTTTTTCTTCTATTTTTGTTGTTTTTTTCAAGATTGGATTTGAATAAAAAGATTTTAAAACACGTCACATAAAGAACTGTTGAATCACTTCCTGTTCAGAATGACAGTTCGCTGACGTGTCAATCAAACTGGACTCCGGGTCACGTGACACTTACGACACACAAGTATCCAGAACCAGGAGTCGTGTCCAGACCCAGCAGCAGGCGAGTGATGGCGATCATGTAGTCTTTGACGAACGACTGTGAACAGAGTTGTCGATAAAGTTTGTTCAATAACGAGGTGACATCTCCAGGTGTGTTGGTCTCACCTGGTACAGAAGTTCATCTCACCTGGTACAGAAGTTCATCTCACCTGGTACAGAAGTTCATCTCACCTGGTACAGAAGTGTGTCCAACATGCTGATGCTGAAGACTCGACCAGCGGCGAACGGCAGTCGGAACATGAAGGCCAGGTTTGATCCTTTATCTCGTTCGATCTGAGACACAAACCAGAGTCACACGTGTTTGCAATATTCAACAGTATCGTTTTTTAATTTAAACTATTATTTTTTCTACTGAATCAGAATTTATTTTAAATAACTTATTCTAGAGACAATATTACAATAATGTTTGTTTAAAATAAAATAATCCATTTAATATATTGCAAATATTCACTCTCACTGTTTTTAGATTTTTGTGTAGCAATTAAACTTCCGGCCTCTAGATGGCAGCAGTCATTAAGTCCTCCACAGCGAAAGGAAGAATGACGACTGAGGACGAGAGGATACAGTGAGTCCAGCAGCTTTTGAAGCTGATGTTTGGACATATTTTGGTTTGAAAACAAATGAAAGCAGTTACGACTTAATCAACACATTATCATAAGTCCAGAGTTAAGTACTTGACAACCCTACACATATAAACTTGTTACTACACTATCACTATACATCGTATTGTATTTTATCGTGATATCGACACACGCTTGACAGTACAAGTTAAATTTAAGACTAAAATACACTTGAAATAAAGAAAAACGTTGATTTTAATATATATATATATATAAATTATGTCACTGGATTAATTATGGAGTGAGTGTGCGTACACCAGATTTTGTTTCACAAAAGTTTGAGATTTAAATCGAAGAAAATATATATTGAAAATATATTTAAGACATTTGATGCCAATTAAAGCAAGTACAGACAAAGTATCAAAACCAAGACGGTCTTATCCTTCATGAGATGTCAAGATGAAGCTTCATGAAACAGTGTCATTATCTTCAGAGTTCACTAGATGGTAGTGATGTGTTGATGAAGTTTCATGAAACAGTGTCATTATCTTCAGAGTCCACTAGATGGTAGTGATGTGTTGATGAAGCTTCATGAAACAGTGTCATTATCTTCAGAGTCCACTAGATGGTAGTGATGTGTTGATGAAGTTTCATGAAACAGTGTCATTATCTTCAGAGTCCACTAGATGGTAGTGATGTGTTGATGAAGCTTCATGAAACAGTGTCATTATCTTCAGAGTCCACTAGATGGTAGTGATGTGTTGATGAAGTTTCATGAAACAGTGTCATTATCTTCAGAGTTCACTAGATGGTAGTGATGTGTTGATGAAGTTTCATGAAACAGTGTCATTATCTTCAGAGTTCACTAGATGGTAGTGATGTGTTGATGAAGCTTCATGAAACAGTGTCATTATCTTCAGAGTTCACTAGATGGTAGTGATGTGTTGATGAAGTTTCATGAAACAGTGTCATTATCTTCAGAGTCCACTAGATGGTAGTGATGTGTTGATGAAGCTTCATGAAACAGTGTCATTATCTTCAGAGTCCACTAGATGCTAGTGATGCACTATTTTGCATATAACAACTGTTCTAATGAAATATATTTTTTAAACTGATTGCGCCATCTACTGACCTGAAAAATCTCAATGAAAACATCAATGAAATCATCAATGAAAACATCAATGAAAACATCAATAAAAACATCAATGAAAACATCAATGAAAACATCAATAAAAACATCAATGAAATCATCAATGAAAACATCAATAAAAACATCAATAAAAACATCATCGAAAACATCAATGAAAACATCAATGGAATCATCAATGAAATCATCAATGAAAACATCAATGAAAACATCAATGAAATCATCAATGAAAACTTCAATAAAAACATCAATAAAAACATCATCGAAAAAATCAATGAAAACATCAATGGAATCATCAATGAAATCATTAATGAAATCATCAATGAAATCATCAATGAAATCATCAATAAAAACTTCAATAAAAACATCATCGAAAAAATAAAATGAAATCATCAATGAAATCATCAATGAAATCATCAATGAAATCATCAATGAAAACTTCAATAAAAACATCAATAAAAACATCAATTAAAACATCATCGAAAACATCAATGAAAACATCAATGAAATCATCAATGAAAACATCAATGAAAACATCAATGAAATCATCAATGAAAACTTCAATAAAAACATCAATAAAAACATCATCGAAAAAATCAATGAAAACATCAATGGAATCATCAATGAAATCATTAATGAAATCATCAATGAAATCATCAATGAAATCATGAATAAAAACTTCAATAAAAACATCATCGAAAAAATAAAATGAAATCATCAATGAAATCATCAATGAAATCATCAATGAAAACTTCAATAAAAACATCAATAAAAACATCAATTAAAACATCATCGAAAACATCAATGAAAACATCAATGAAATCATCAATGAAAACATCAATGAAAACATCAATGAAATCATCAATGAAAACTTCAATAAAAACATCAATAAAAACATCATCGAAAAAATCAATGAAAACATCAATGGAATCATCAATGAAATCATTAATGAAATCATCAATGAAATCATCAATGAAAATTTCAATAAAAACTTCAATAAAAACATTAATAAAAACATCATCGAAAACATCATCGAAAACATCAATGAAAACATCAATGAAAACATCAATGGAATCATCAATGAAATCATATATAAAAACATCAATGAAATCATCAATGAAAACATCAATGAAATCATCAATGAAATCATCAATAAAATCATCAATAAAAACATCAATGAAATCATCAATAAAACATCAATGAAATCATCAATAAAAACATCACTGAAAACATCAATGAAAACTTCATTGAAATCATCAATGAAAACATCAATGAAAACATCATTGAAATCATCAATGAAATCATCGATGAAAACTGTCATGTTTCTGCTCATCCTGTTTTCTTTTGATAGTGTTTTTCCGCTTTTATGTTTCCATTCTTTATCTTGACAGACGCTGGCAGGTGTGGCCGAAGATGATTGAATGGCAGGTTCTTCCCATTGATAAGGAGCGTCTCTACCCGGAAGAACTCGCCAGTATTGCGTCTCCAGACCAGGTTGGCTTCGTCACGTTCTCGCTCGTATACGTTTTTCATTTCTCTTGTGGACTGTTCCTGACTTGTCAGCGCTTTTCTTTACTCATGTGAGTTTTTGTGTTTTGTTCAGTTGCCGATGAGACCCCGATCTCCAGCCGTTTCCTGCCTCCGTCCTGAGTGCCTGTTTGTTTTTTCTGTTGTTTTGTTCTCTTTTCCCCTCTGTGGACAGTTCTGGAGTTATTTAAGACTGTTTTTGAACTTTCCTCCGTGGATCTATTCTCTGCATCCACATCTGGGTCTTCTGTCTTTCGTATCATGACAGAATACTCTGGCCACCATGTCATGAAGTCATGGAGTTCCGTCGTGCTCTTGGTATTCAAGGAAAGAGACTTTGTGAGGTTGAAGAAGCTACTCAGAAGAGCCGAGAGCTACTCTTGTCAGGATCGCTGAGGCTCTGTTTGAAACGAGGAACCAACTCTGTTGGACAATATTCCATTAATTTCAGTATTTTAGCTGCCGAGGGGAAATTGGAACGAGCCAGCCCTTATTACTGCTTTCACTCAGGGTTTAAGTAATTCTGTTAGGGACCAGTTGGCCACTAGGGAGGAACCCTTATTTATTTACGTTTAAAGAGTCTTATCAGTCTTGCGATTAAACTAGGCAATAGACTGTGGGAGCGACGTAGAGAGTGCAGTGGGGAGGAATTTCCCCAGTATTTTTCTGCTACCAGTACTAGACCTCCTCTTGAACAAGCCCCTCTCAGAGACTCCACAGTGGTACCAGAGGAGCCCATGCAACTAGGCCGTACTCGACTCACACCTGAACAACGCTCAGAAAGAATGTCGAGGGGTCTCTGCCTTTACTTCGGTCAACTGGGGCACTTACTGCGGGCTTGTCCTATCCATCCCACGCAACCCCAGGTCAGTAACCAGTTGGGACACACACTTGGCTCTACTAGTCCTGCTCACCATATTACACTTTCTGCCCTCTTGACTACAGACTTGACCACAACATCTGAGACCGTGTTTTTGACTCTGGTGCTTATGAGAATTTTATTGACAAGGACTACGCCCTATCCCTTAATTTACCCCTGGTTAGGCAGGACCTTCCCCACCCGGTATGCGCCATAGACAGAAGACCTCTGAATGACGTCACTCACCAGACCGACCACCCCTTTCCCTCACTATTTCGGGTAACCATTGAAAGGTAATTTGTTTTCTTTTCATCTCCCTCTTCTCCAATTGTTCTTGGCCTCCCTTGGCTTTGTCTCCATAATCCTCACTTTGACTGGGTGAATTCTGCTGTACTGGGCTGGAGTCTTCTTTGTCATTCACAGTGTCTTAGTTCTGTTCCTGCCACCTTTCTTCCTCCGCCTCCTGCTTCTCCCCCTCCTGATCTATACTCTGTTCTTCCGGAGTATCACGATTTGGGTGAGGTATTTATCAAAAAGAAGGCTCTATCTCTACAACCACACCGTCCTTATGACTGCGCCATCGACTTACTTCCTAGGGCGACGCTACCGGGTAGTAAACTGTACAAGGTCTCTCGTCCTGAGAGACAGGCCCTCGAAGCCTATATCGGGGAGTCATTGCAGCTGGTTTGATTCCTCCCTCCTCTTCACCACTTGGTGCAGGGCTCTTTTTCGTCAGTAAGAAGGACAAGACCCTCAGACCCTGAATAGACTACTGGGGACTCAACAATATCACGATCAAGAATCGTTACCCTCTCCCACTCATTGACCCGTCATTTGATTCTCTGATCCACGCATCAGGGAGGGAGATGAGTGGAAGATGGCTTTTAAGACTCCCTTAGGACACTTTGAGTACCTGGTCATGCTCTTCGGACTGACTGATGCCCCAGCCGTTTTTCAGATGCTCATTAATGAGGGGTTGAGGGACTTCCTGAACGATTTTGTGTATGTCTATCTTTACGACTTACCCAAAGGTGCTCAAGGGGCAACAAGGTGCACCCCTGTGCTTTCTTCTCAAAGAAGTTGTCCCAAGCGTGGCGCAACTATGACATTGGTAACCAGGAGCTCTTGGCGGTGGTGGCTTCACTTCAGAAGTAGAGGCATCGGCTGGAGGGCTTACAGGTACCTTTTCTTGTAATAATGGATCACAAGAACCTGTCATATCTACAGGAGGCCAAGCGCCTGAACACTCGCCAGGCCTGTTTGGCTCTGTTTCTCGAACGTTTTGACTTCAGTCTGACTTATGGTCCCGGAGGCAAGAACATTAAACCTGACGCTTTGTCCCAGCAGTTTTCTCTTTCCCAGGAGGATCGCTCTGATGAGACAATTCTCCCTGAGAAGTGCTTCATTAGGGCCACCAGTTGGGATATCAAGAGGGTAGTTCTGGAAGCTTTGGAGACTCACCCTGGACCCAGTTGAGGACTGCCTAATCGACTCTTCGTTCCCGAGCCAGTTCATGCCCAATTGCTTCAGTGGGGGCACAACCATAAGGTCGCATGCCACCCTGGTGTTCCAAGAACCATTGCTTTTCTTAAACAGAGTTTCTGGTGGCCAAAGATCGCACACGACGCTGGGTGTTCCATTTGTGCTCGTGGGAAGTCATCTCTTCACCCTCCAGCTGGCCTCCTTCAACCCCTACCAGTTCCGAGTCGCCCGTGATCTCGCATCTTGGTGGATTGCATCACGGGTCTTCTCCATCTATGGTCACGATGGTAATCGACACTGTTTTAGACCGTTTGTCCAAGATGGTGCATTTCATCCCTGCTCAAGTTGCCGTCCGCGTTGGAGACAGCAGACCTGCTGGTCCTACACGTTTTAAGAAATCACTGCATACCAGTTGATATAGTCTCTGATCGTTGACCACAGTTTTCCTGGACCTAGAGTCTGTGTGTCGGCTCGTCATCCCGCCTCCTGGTGTCATCACCTCCCTTGGGTTGAATATGCTCACAACTCTCTGACGTCATCAGCCATGTCGCCGTTTATGGCCACCTATGGCTATCAACCATCTCTCTTAGGAGATGTAAGCAGCCTTCCCTCTATCCGTGCCCACCTATGACGTTGTCGGTCTGTCTCGCACCATACCAGGGCTGCCGTATCTTGCACCGCCACCTGTAATCGCCGAAAAGCACCGTGTGCCTGCTCCAGCTTACTAACCTGGCCAGAGGGTCTGGCTTTCCACCTGGGACCTAGTGGAGTCACGAAAGCTGGCCCCCAGGTTCTTGGGGCCTTTTGAAATTGAGAGGATCATCAGTCCCTCTTCCGTTCACCTCACCTTCGTCGCTCAAGGTCCACCCTACATTTCACGTCTCACCCCTGAAGCCTGTCACGTCTAGTTCTCTAGCCGAGCCTTCAATACCTTCACTCATCATTGAGCATAACCCTGCCTATAGAGTTCGCAAGATCCTGGATCTTCACCGCAGAGGTCGGGGCAACCAGTATCTCGTCGACTGGGAGGGTTACGGTCCAGAGGAACGCTCATGGATATCCCGCTCTCTCATCCTCGACCTCACCCTCCTCAAATACTTCTACTTGGAGCAACCGGAAAGACCGGGTAGAATGCCTGGAAGCGCTACCTACAGGGGTCCATCCTGTTTTATTTTGATAGTGTTTTTCCGCTTTTATGTTTCCTTTCTTTATCTTGACAGACGCTGGCAGGCGTCTAGCTGGGTATGATTGAATGGCAGGTTCTTCCCATTGATAAGGAGTGTCTCGACCCGGAAGAGCTCGCCAGAGTATTGCACCTCTAGACTAGGTTGGCTTCGTCACGTTCTTGCTCGTATTGGCTCGTCATTTTGAATCTCTTGTGTTCCTGACGTTATTAGCGCTTTTCTTTACTCACGTGAGTGTTGGTGTTTTGTTCAGTTGCCGGTGAGAACCCGAACTCCAGCCATGCCATGCCTCCGTCCGGAGTGCCTGTTTGTTTTTTCCGTTTTGTTCTCTTTTCCCCTTTGTGGATCGTTCCGGAGTTTTTAAAGACTGTTTTTGAACTTTTCTCCGTGGATCTATTCTCTGATTCCGCATCTCGGTCTTCTGTCTTTATCGGATCGTGATGGAAAACATCAATGAAAATGTCAATGAAATGAAAACATCAATGAAAAAGTCAATGAAATCATCAATGAAATGAAATCATCAATGAAAACGTCAATGAAAACGTCAATGAAAACGTCAATGAAAACGTCAATGAAAACGTCAATAAAATCATCAATGAAAACGTCAATGAAATCATCAATAAAATCATCAATGAAAACGTCAATGAAATCATCAATGAAATCATCAATGAAAAAGTCAATGAAAGCATCAATGAAAACGTCAATGAAATCATCAGTAAAATCATCAATCAAATGAAATCATCAATGAAAACATCTATGAAATTATCAATGAAAACGTCAATGAAATCATCAATGAAATGAAATCACCAATGAAATGAAACCATCAATGAAAACATCAATGAAATCATCAATGAAAACGTCAATGAAATCATCAATGAAAACGTCAATGAAATCATCAGTGAAATCATCAATCAAATGAAATCATCAATGAAAACATCAATGAAATCATAAATGAAAACGTCAATGAAATCATCAATGAAATGAAATCACCAATGAAATGAAATCATCAATGAAAACATCAATGAAAACATCAATGAAAACATCAATGAAAACATCAATGAAAACATCAATGAAATCATTAGTGAAATTAAATCATCAATAACACATCAATAAAAGGAAATCATCAATGAAAACATCAATGAAATGAAATCATCAATGAAATGAAATCATCAATAACACATCAATAAAAGGAAATCATCAATGAAATCATCAATGAAATGAAATCATCAGTGAAATCATCAAGGAAATGAAAGCATCAGTAAAATCATCAGGGAAATGAAAGCACCACTAAAATCATCAATGAAATGAAATCATCAATGAAATCATCTATGAAATCATCAATGAAATTAAATCATCAATGAAATCATCAGTGAAATCATCAATGAAATCATCAATGAAATCATCAATGAAATCATCAATGATATCATCAGTAAAATCTTCAGTGAAATCATCAGTGAAATCATCAATGAAATAATCAATGAAATCCTCAATGAAATCCTCAATGAAAGCATCAATGAAATCATCAGTAAAATCTTCAGTGAAATCATCAATGAAATCATCAATGAAATCATCAATGAAATCATCAATGAAAGCATCAATGAAATCATCAGTGAAATCATCAATGAAATTAAATCATCAATGAAATCATCAGTGAAATCATCAATGAAATCATCAATGAAATCATCAATGAAATCATCAATGATATCATCAATGAAAGCATCAATGAAATCATCAGTGAAATCATCAATGAAATGAAATCATCAATGAAATCATCAGTGAAATCATCAATGAAATCATCAATGAAATCATCAATGAAATCATCAATGATATCATCAGTAAAATCTTCAGTGAAATCATCAGTGAAATCACTAACAGATGTCTCTCACCTTCTCCAGCTTGGACAGCGCGAGGGAATAACAGTCTTTGGCTCTGAACTGCATGAACCTCATGTTGGACGGATGCGTGAGCTCCGTGATGATGCTGAGGCTCGGGAACAGTCTGAGGAAGAGTTGAAGCTTCCATCAATGCTCGCCATGATGTTTCACTGTGATTTTAAACAACTTATAATAATATTGTCAAAAAGTAGGTCTTATTACAAATGATCGATAACTTTATTGATCCCTTTGGAAAATGTATTTGGGAAATGAGGCTTAATTTCTTTCTCTGTTTACTTTATTTATTAATTTCAAGGTTTGAAAATGTTTCCTCTTAGTTTTCAACGGTGAAACAAAATGTCAACTGAGGGTGATCACGACAGTGATGACTGAGGACGAGAGGATACAGTGATGACTGAAGACGAGAGGATACACTGACGACTGAGGACGAGAGGATACAGTTATGACTGATGACAAGAGGATACAGTGATGACTGAGGACGAAAGGATACAGTGATGACTGAGGACGAGAGGATACACTGACGACTGAGGACGAGAGGATACAGTTATGAACAAAGACAAGAGGATACAGTTATGACTGATGACAAGAGGATACAGTGATGACTGAGGACGAGAGGATACAGTGATGAATAAGGACTAGAGGATAGAGTAATGACTGAGGACGAGAAGATACAGTGACGACTGAGGACAAGAGGATACAGTGATGAATAAGGACAAGAGGAAACAGTAATGACTGAGGACGAGAGGATACAGTGCTGAATGAGGGCAAGATAATTCATTGATGACTGAGGATGAGAGGATACAGTGAGTCCAGCAGCTTTTAAAGCTGATGTTTGGATATTTTTTGGTTTGAAAACAAATGAAAGTAGTTACGACTTCATCAAGAGTCATGTGGTCTGTAAATACTACAACACCAGAGTCAAGTACTGGACAATACTACACATATATACTTGTTACTACACTATCACAACACCAGAGTCAAGTACTGGACAATACTACACATATATCCTTGTTACTACACTATATATTGTTTCCTTGTATCATGAAACACCTACTAGTGATATATATATATATATATATATAAAAACATTTTTTTCTTCATATTATGCAGTTTTTGCATTTAAAAAATATGAAAAATGAATAATAAAATGAAAATAAATACAATAAAGTAACAAATACATTACATTTATTACGGTTAAATCCATCTTTATCGTGTGTTTGCGACATAAACCTAAAGTCACCTGAACATGGTCTGGACGTTGACGATGGTCTTGGCGTCGGCCATGTAGTCCTCCTCGGCGCTCATGGTGCTCTCCTTGTCCACCACCACCAGGTTGTCGGCGTAGATGATGCCGCACTGGAGCAGGTTGTCCAGGCTGCGGCAACACAACCGGACGTCACGGTCTACACAACTACACAACTACACAACTACATCCTGCCTTTTAGTTTTCATAAAAGAATTGGAAGCAATAAAAAAGAATTAGAATTTGCCGAGTCATCGTTACTCTCAGAACTTTTTTCATCTTCCGCAGTCACTTCCTGTTTGCCTTCAGAGAAGCACTGAGGCTGAGAGCACTTATGAAATTATCCGGAAAATGGATTCAAACCCTCAGACGCAGCGGCTTTTACCCGCGATAACTGGGACGAAAGTTGAGAAGGAATCGAGAAACGAGCGGAGGACGTACTTGTCGATGGTGCCGGCCATGAAGTAGACCATAGGGAAGCAGCAGATGGCCTCCAGGAAGTGGTTGTCGGGCCTGCGGGACACGATAACGTAGACCATCAACCATCGGAACACAGACGACACAAATGCGCTCGTAATGTTCCGGCAGTTAGCGACGATATGAGCGCCATCAATCCATCGCCGTGGCAACCGAAGATGGGATCTTCATGTCCCACGATGGAGTTCGTAAGAGACGATGATTCCTGTTTATGGATTTTTGCAAATGTGCAATTAAATCAGAAGCTCAGAGGATTTTTATTTATGACATTTACTGATTGATTTGGTTTAATAAAGATATTAAATATCACAATGTTTATGGATATTGACTAGTATTGATGAACAAATATATGTTTAAGAAAATAGTTTTACATTTTTATTTTTTATCATAGTTTTATTGTGGTTTATATTTCAATAAAGTTTGTATAAAATCATTCGATTTTTAATAAAAAAAAAAAAAATTATATGTGAAAGAAAATATGAATTCACTTAAATATACAGTTATGACTTATGACAAGAGGATACAGTGATGACTGAGGACGAGAGGATACATTGACGACTGAGGACGAGAGGATACAGTGATGACTGAGGACGAGAGGATACAGTGACGACCGAGGACGAGAGGATACAGAGATGAATAAGGACAAGAGGATACAGTAATGACTGAGGACGAGAAGATACAGTGATTTTATCATAGTTTTATTGTGTTTTATATTTCAATAAAGTTTGTATAAAATCATTCGATTTTTAATTTAAAAAAATATATATTTATGTGTGAAAGAAAATATGAATTCACTTAAATATCAGATTTTTTTCCACAATACTGTATTTATATTAAATATATATTTTGAAAAAGAAAATTATGTTTCAAATTATTATTTATTTTTAAACAAAGTTCTTTTGTGTAATTTTTAAATTCCTGCTGATAAGTTTTTATTCACTTGTATTTATTAGGGTACACGACAATACTATACATATATACTTGTTACTAAACTATCACAACACCAGAGTCAAGTACTGGACAATACTACACATATATACTTGTTACTACACTATCACAACACCAGAGTCAAGTACTGGACAATACTACACATATATACTTGTTACTACACTATTACAACACCAGAGTCAAGTACTCAACAATATTACACATATATACTTGTTACTACACTATCACAACACCAGAGACAAGTACTGGACAATACTACACATATATACTTGTTACTACACTATCACAACACCGGAGTCAAGTACTGGACAATACTACACATATATACTTGTTACTACACTATCACAACACCAGAGTCAAGTACTGGACAATACTACACATATATACTGGTTTCTACAGTATCACAACACCAGAGTCAAGTGCTCAACAATACTACATATATATACTTGTTACTACACTATCACAACACCGGAGTCAAGTACTGGACAATACTACACATATATACTGGTTTCTACACTATCACAACACCAGAGTCAAGTACTGAACAATACTACACATATATACTTGTTACTACACTATCACAACACCAGAGTCAAGTACTGGACAATACTACACATATATACTTGTTACTACACTATCACAACACCAGAGTCAAGTACTCAACACTACTACACACATATACTTGTTACTACACTATCACAACACCGGAGTCAAGTACTGGACAATACTACACATATATACTTGTTACTACACTATCACAACACCGGAGTCAAGTACTGGACAATACTACACATATATACTTGTTACTACACTATCACAACACCAGAGTCAAGTACTGGACAATACTACACATATATACTTGTTACTACACTATCACAACACCAGAGTCAAGTACTGGACAATACTACACATATATACTTGTTACTACACTATCACTGTATATCCTTGTATCATGACATCAAACATACAAACTTACATAAAGTTGTTTAAATACTACACAAAAGTGTACAAACTCACGGGTTGTCCAGCAGCAGCACGATGGGGTTCAGTTCTTTCCGGGGTCTGTAATACGCTCGCAGAGGAACGATGAAGTTGTAGAGTCCGTTCCCCGCCGTCTCCGCCGACACGATGATGAGTTTGTTCTTGAATCCGTAGGCCTTGGCGTCCTCGAAGCTGCTGTGAGAGCAGCCCTGAAACACAACACTCGTCAGTCCTCGTCCACGACACCAGTCCTGGCTGCACCTTGTCCAGCCGGAGGCAGCAGAACGGAGCCTTCTGGGGCAGCAGGTGACACAGGGTCGGGGAGCTGCCGATGTAGGGCGAGTTGGGGGGGTAACCCTTCACGAAACTGTGGGGACGGAGAGAAGGAGTCGAGTGATGAGTCGACACTTTTCACGGAAGGTTAGAGTCAATGTCAGAAGAAGATCGATGGAATTTAACAGTTTAATGTTGAAACTTGAATAGAAAACGTTGTTGTTTTTAACCAGTTGATGTTTTATTAATTCAACTCAATCATTTCTTCATTGAAAAGTTATTTTCTTTTGAATAATATAATTAAAATCTTTGATTATTTAAAAAATGAATGCATTGTTTTATACAGAAATATAAATTTCACGTTTCACGTAATTAAACGTTTGCATTATATTTGTTTTATTCAACATTTTTTATGTATTTAATTTATTTTCTACCAAAATACTACAGAGTTACTTCAACTAAGGGAGTCATGTGACGCCAGACATTACTGATCGATCCAGTAGCTCGGTGCTCGATCAGTAATGTCTGGTGTCACTATGATTAAAAATAACTGTTATATTATTACATTTTTATATTGAATACATTCTAAGACCAACTCAACCGTCAATCAAAATTGAAAAACAAACATGAATTCATTACAAAAGATTTTGGCGGATTTAATCTAAAAAGTTCATTTTAACGTTCATTCACTGAATTTTCTATTTCGACTCCAACAGTCATGATCTTTGAAAAATGTTCTGTTTAGATGTAAAAATATTGTTTTTTAACTAAGATAAAGTCATACTTATCTTACTCTCAGATTTAATACGTTCTTTAAGATGATTTAAGACAGTTTCATACAAATAAAGGCCTTTTTTTTTTTAATTAATAAAATGGAATTTTTATTAGTTGACAAATAAAATATAAATATATGTGAAGGTCATAATGATTCGGTCAATGAAGTTGTAAATAATAAAGAATAATCTTTTCTGCCTGAAATACTTATTTAATATTTTAAACAAAGTTGTATTACAATCAAAATAACACACGGGGGCGCTCGTGATCCATGAGACGTTAACGCTTCAGCTCGTGTTTGGTAAATAGTTCTTATTTATTTCGCGCTTTTCTATTTCGATTATATTGTTAAACACTTGAAGTTACATTTTTTAAATTTTGAAACATTTTTAATTTATTTTAACATGTAACAACAGCATTTATTTTAATTTAGATTGTACTTTATGTTAAAGGTCGGATGTGACGTGCATTTGTATTTTTGAACAATTTAATTGAATAATTCGATTATTTTAATTATGAACTTTTTTTTTTTTACACGTAGAGTTTATTATTTTTATTCCAAGTACTAAAAAAAATACGTTTTTTAAATTGAATATTGTTAATTCATTAAAAAATAAATATACATAAATAAATAAAAGTCATTAAAGTTCAATAAAAATACATTATATTGAAGACATTATTAAGATTTTTTTAAAAGTAGAATAACATATATATTTTAAAACGTTTCCATTCAATTATATATATATATATATATATATATATATATATATATATATATATATATATATATATATATATATATACAACTTTATAATATATAAAAGTGTTATTCAACCATGAAATATTCTGATGCTTTTATTCTGAAACTCTTGAAGTTCCTATGAAGGCAAAGACGTTCAGAGTTAATTTCAACAACATTTAAAATTAATCTAAAGTCAACATGAATCATATTTAGTCAGTTTGAAGCTGAACGTCTGTTAAAGACATCAAAGTCTTTAGAGAAGAATCTTCTTCAGCAGAAAAAGACGAGCGTTTGTCAGAGACGTTCGTTCATCTTCGGTCACATGATCAACCGTCTCTGGACCAGGAAGCAGGTGAAGCGTCGCCGGAGGATGAAAGTTCGACCTCTGACCCCAGACATCCATCACTCTGTCCCAGAGATCATCATCCCACCATCACACTCTTCCTGCTCATCACTCACTGGAGCGACAGGAAGTGAGGAGGACGGATCGAGGCGAGCTCAGATCGACGCTCGACCACCGGAGATTATTGATCGTGAAGAAGACGATTGATTGACAAACGCTTTTCTGTCCTGAACTGACCCTTCGTGGTTTTATCATCATTTAAAGATGAAATATTTACCTCATTTCTCACATCAGAAGATGTAATAACATGTAATTACTACAAACGCGTGTATAAAACACAATATTTTCAAACTAATAATAAGAAAAAAACTTGTCAAAGTACTTATTAATTGGTTATTTATATACATTTGAATTCATTTATTCATTTTAATGTAAAATGTGTTATTTTAAACAATCAAAACTGTTTCAATATCATTGTAATTATAAGTATTTATTCTTATTTAACAAAGAACATTTTCAGAAAATCCTGAAACGTTCATTTAAAATGTTGTTTTTTTTCTGTTAATTTGTTGCTAAAATAATGTCATAATAGCAAAGAAAATACATGAATACATGTATAAATACACAAGTGAATACATAAATACATGAATACTATTAAATGTACAAATAAATAAAAGTGAAAATGTATAAATATTTGATTTAAAGATAGAAATATAAAATGTTTTTGACAAATATTTGATTTATTTCAACATTAATTTATCTACATATAGTGTTTATACATTTATTTATTCATAATTATGTCACTTTAGGTTTTGTTTAAAGTATATTTTCTTATTAAAAAAATGCCGCTCCATGTTGTAGCTTTTACAAAGACACTGTTTTTTTTCATGGCTGAAGATGATCTGAAGTGTTTTATGAATAAAAAACATTGAGATATTGTAAGATCTGTGAAGGTTCTGGCTCAGCTCTTTAACCGACTCATGAAAATGAGTCTTTTACAAAGACACTGTTATTTTTCATGGCTGAAGATGATCTGAAGTGTTTTATGAATAAAAAACATTGAGATATTTCAAGATCTGTGAAGGTTCTGGCTCAGCTCTTTAAACGACTCATGAAAATTAGTCTTTTACAAAGACACTGTTTCTTTTCATGGCTGAAGATGATGAAGTGTTTTGTCAATAAAAAACATTGAGATATTGTAAGATCTGTGAAGGTTCTGGCTCAGCTCTTTAAACGACTCATGAAAATGAGTCTTTTACAAAGACACTGTTATTTTTCATGGCTGAAGATGATCTGAAGTGTTTTATGAATAAAAAACATTGAGATATTTTAATATCTGTGAAGGTTCTGGCTCAGCTCTTTAACCGACTCATGAAAATGAGTCTTTTACAAAGACACTGTTATTTTTCATGGCTGAAGATGATCTGAAGTGTTTTATGAATAAAAAACATTGAGATATTTTAATATCTGTGAAGGTTCTGGCTCAGCTCTTTAACCGACTCATGAAAATGAGTCTTTTACAAAGACACTGTTATTTTTCATGGCTGAAGATGATCTGAAGTGTTTTATGAATAAAAAACATTGAGATATTTCAAGATCTGTGAAGGTTCTGGCTCAGCTCTTTAAACGACTCATGAAAATGAGTCTTTTACAAAGACACTGTTTCTTTTCATGGCTGAAGATGATGAAGTGTTTTGTCAATAAAAAACATTGAGATATTGTAAGATCTGTGAAGGTTCTGGCTCAGCTCTTTAACCGACTCATGAAAATGAGTCTTTTACAAAGACACTGTTATTTTTCATGGCTGAAGATGATCTGAAGTGTTTTATGAATAAAAAACATTGAGATATTGTAAGATCTGTGAAGGTTCTGGCTCAGCTCTTTAACCGACTCATGAGAGTGAATGTAATAATAAACCATCGGCTCTCCAGCGACGTTGCTCAAGGGCAGCGGCACCTGAACCTTCATCCTAAGACTCACTCGCAGCCGACCGATCCCTCCTCGTCCGACTGGTTGGTCTCGTCCTCGGACTGGTCGCTGAGGAGGTCGCAGGGCAGGATGGCCGAGGAGTCTGCGATCTCCAGGACCGGAGCGATGCTCGGCCGGCGGCTCCCGGAGCCGTTCTCCGTCGGCAGCAGCAGCTTCTCGGCGCTCTCCTCGGGCGGCTCCGGGTTCTGCAGGTCGATGGCGACGGTTCCTGTGACGACATTATTAAAGTTGTTCAATCTACTCTGAAATTTCATCTACGGACGTATAAAAGTGGCAGAAAATTCAATGTTTAAATTTGAAATTTTATTATAATGTTTTTGAATCGTTGCATCGATACATCTTTAAATTTTTATAATTGTGTTAAAAATTATATATATTAATAACATGTAGTTTGATAATGTAAATACAAAAATATATTTAATTTAATATTTTTCGTCCTTTTAAATGTATTACGAGCCACTTGATCATGTGATTCTGTGTCGTCACATGACTGTCTGTGTGTCGCTTGATTGGCTGAAAGTTCGATCAGTAGTTCTGTGCTCTGTTGGTTGAGTCTGGAGACTCTATTATAACAAGATTTATTCATTGAATTTAAAAGACTACCGATTAAATAATAAAGAAAATTGATTTTTGAAATATTGTAATTACAATATTTAACTCTATATATAAAAAATAAATAATTCATGGAATATTACATTTTAATGATCATTTTTTAATCAACTCAATTATTCAGTAAAATAAATGTCACCTTTTAAAATAAATAGGATTGAATAGTAAATTGTTAATAAAATGTAATAAAACAATATTTCAATAAGAAATTCAAAGTTTCAGTTCTGAACGTTGAAATAAATGTATATCATGACGACACTGATGTTCTGACATGAACTTCTATTATTATATATATATATATATTCACCAGTGACTTGAAATAAAAGTTTAAAAATACAAAGTGAGTTAAGGTACATTAAGGTACAGTTTATACAAATAATTGATTATTATGGTTTCTTTTAACTTGAACTGTTGTCGTGATTACTTACAATACTACTTTAACTACTACGGCTGTTACTTCTACGACTAAAATTCATGTTCCTTTGAGAAGAAGAAGTTGAAGTTGTGACAAAATGGAAATATTACTAAAAAAAAAAGGTTAGAAAGAGTTATTGAAACACATACAGCAAATATTTCATCTAATATTGCATGAAAGTGAGTAAATATAGTATTTTAAAATGAAAAAAACACGAGTTAAGGTTCAAAAATCAAGATCAAAAATCATTGAAACATTGCATAAAAGGAAATAAGTGTAAGTTTTGTTTCCCAATAAAGTTGTAATTAATGAGTTATTACAACATATTTAGGAAATATTGCAACGAATATTCCTTAAAATATTTCAATGGAAAAATAGTAAAACTACTAACGATCTTAGTAAAATCATAGTTATTTATAGGTGAAGTACGTTTGTTACCATGAACGTTGTAATTAAGTAGTTATTACAAAATATTTATCAAATATTGTTTCTTTTGTGTGTTTTTTTGTTCAATATCTCATAAATATTTCTGTAAAAAAAGAAAAAAGTGTTGAAAGATCAAAGCGAGTTTTTCTTGTAGTTTTGACAAAATATTTAAGTATTGCATGAAAATAACCCTTAAAAATATTTTAATTTAACATTTACAAATAATGATTATACTAACATAATAAATGTGACATAAAGTTGATGCTCATTAAAGTTGTAATTATGGAGTTATTACAAGATATTTTTGAAAAGTGTTATTTACAGGAGGTCACAGAGTTTTCTTGGCCATCATGGTTGTAATATTGCAGTAACAAAAACACACCAAAATAACGGAGCGTTTTTATGTTTGTTTTGAACAAAATTTGTTCAAAATAATTGTGTAACAACAGTAGAAATGTGTCGACATTCATCAACCAGGAAATGGAATTCAGGTTTGTTGCTGGTAATGAAGTGATGCTGCGGCAAATAAATACACAACAAAAATAAATGACATAAAAATAAAAGCAACAGAAACGTGTCGTGACACTGAACTCACCGTACGAAGTTGCCTGATCAACTTTCAGGTCAAAGAAAAAGCACAAACAGGAAGTGAAGAACAAAAAAAGTGAGAAAAGAAGAAGCGTGCGGCAGCAACCAAAACAAAATATTATGTTTTTTTAAATTTACAGTCAATGAAACGCAGATTCCGGGGATGACTGAGGACGAGAGGATACAGTGACTCCAGCAAAATTTACAGACCACATGACTCTTGTCGAGTACTTGACTCTGGTGTTGTAATAGTGTAGTAACAAGTATATATGTGTAGTATTGTCGAGTACTTGACTCTGGTGTTGTAATAGTGTAGTAACAAGTATATATGTGTAGTATTGTCGAGTACTTGACTCTGGTGTTGTGATAGTGTAGTAACAAGGATATATGTGTAGTATTGTCGAGTACTTGACTCTGGTGTTGTGATAGTGTAGTAACAAGGATATATGTGTAGTATTTTTAGTACCTTACTCTGGTGTTGTAATAGTGTAGCAACAAGGATATGTGTGTAGTATTGTCCAGTACTTGACTCTGGTGTTGTGATAGTGTAGTAACAAGGATATATGTGTAGTATTGTCGAGTACTTGACTTTGGTGTTGTGATAGTGTAGTAACAAGTATATATGTGTAGTATTGTCCAGTACTTGACTCTGGTGTTGTAATAGTGTAGTAACAAGTATATATGTGTAGTATTGTCGAGTACTTGACTCTGGTGTTGTAATAGTGTAGTAACAAGTATATATGTGTAGTATTGTGTGTAGTATTGTCGAGTACTTGACTTTGGTGTTGTGATAGTGTAGTAACAAGTATATATGTGTAGTATTGTCGAGTACTTGATTCTGGTGTTGTGATAGTGTAGTAAAAAGGATATATGTGTAGTATTGTCGAGTACTTGACTCTGGTGTTGTGATAGTGTAGTAACAAGTATATATGTGTAGTATTTTTAGTACCTTACTCTGGTGTTGTAATAGTGTAGCAACAAGGATATGTGTGTAGTATTGTCCAGTACTTGACTCTGGTGTTGTGATAGTGTAGTAACAAGGATATATGTGTAGTATTGTCGAGTACTTGACTTTGGTGTTGTGATAGTGTAGTAACAAGTATATATGTGTAGTATTGTCGAGTACTTGATTCTGGTGTTGTGATAGTGTAGTAACAAGGATATATGTGTAGTATTGTCGAGTACTTGACTCTGGTGTTGTGATAGTGTAGTAACAAGTATATATGTGTAGTATTTTTAGTACCTTACTCTGGTGTTGTAATAGTGTAGCAACAAGGATATGTGTGTAGTATTGTCCAGTACTTGACTCTGGTGTTGTGATAGTGTAGTAACAAGGATATATGTGTAGTATTGTCCAGTACTTGACTTTGGTGTTGTGATAGTGTAGTAACAAGTATATATGTGTAGTATTGTCCAGTACTTGACTCTGGTGTTGTAGTATTTACAGACCACATGACTCTTGATGAAGTCGTAACTACTTTCATTTGTTTTCAAACCAAAATATGTCCAAACATCCGCTTTAAAAGCTGCTGGACTCACTGTATCCTCTCGTCCTCAGTCGTCGCCTCATCCTCCATTTTAGCTGTGGAGGACGTAACGACTGCTGCCATCTAGAGGCCGGAAGTTTAATTGCAAACACCAAACACGAACACGTCCGGTTCCACAACGTGGTCAACGGTTCTCTCACCCATGCTGGCGATGATGCTGTGCACCGGCAGCCTGGAGGGGGCGTCGTAGAGTCCGCCCACCGTTTTGTTGTGCGTCTCCTCCTGCTTGAAGATGAAGGCCGAGTTCTCCTCCTTAGTGATGTTGATGTAGTAGCAGGTGTCGGCGGCGGCCATGATGTGTCGCGGGCCCGGGTTCAGCATGATGCTCTTGTTGTCCTCGCGCTTCACGCCGATCAGACACACGCCGTACCTGAGGGGTCACGCCGGGGTCAGAGGTCAGCACGTGACGTAGAGCAGGGGGATCACCTCGGGGGGCCACGTTTGATACAGAACGAGGGACCGTCAAGCAATAAATAGATAAATAAATACATTTGATACAGAACGAGGGACCGTCAAGTAATAAATAGATGAATAAATACGTTTGATACAGAACGAGGGACCGTCAAGTAATAAATAGATGAATAAATACATTTGATACAGAACGAGGGACCGTCAAGCAATAAATAGATAAATAAATACATAAATAGATAAATAAATACGTTTGATACAGAACGAGGGACCGTCAAGTAATAAATAGATGAATAAATACATTTGATACAGAACGAGGGACCGTCAAGCAATAAATAGATAAATAAATACATTTGATACAGAACGAGGGACCGTCAAGCAATAAATAGATAAATAAATACATTTGATACAGAACGAGGGACCGTCAAGCAATAAATAGATAAATAAATACGTTTGATACAGAACGAGGGACCGTCAAGCAATAAATAGATAAATAAATACGTTTGATACAGAACGAGCGACCGTCAAGCAATAAATAGATAAATAAATACGTTTGATACAGAACGAGGGACCGTCAAGTAATAAATAGATAAATAAATACGTTTGATACAGAACGAGGGACCGTCAAGTAATAAATATATGAATAAATACGTTTGATACAGAACGAGGGACCGTCAAGCAATAAATAGATACATAAATACATTTGATACAGAACGAGGGACCGTCAAGTAATAAATAGATGAATAAATATGTTTGATACAGAACGAGGGACCGTCAAGTAATAAATAGATGAATAAATACATTTGATACAGAACGAGGGATCGTCAAGCAATAAATAGATAAATAAATACATTTGATACAGAACGAGGGACCGTCAAGTAATAAATAGATAAATAAATACATTTGATACAAAACGAGGGACCGTCAAGTAATAAATATATGAATAAATACGTTTGATACAGAACGAGGGACCGTCAAGTAATAAATAGATAAATAAACACATTTGATACAGAACGAGGGACCGTCAAGTAATAAATAGATGAATAAATACATTTGATACAGAACGAGGGACCGTCAAGCAATAAATAGATGAATAAATACGTTTGATACAGAACGAGGGACCGTCAAGTAATAAATAGATAAATAAACACATTTGATACAGAACGAGGGACCGTCAAGTAATAAATAGATGAATAAATACGTTTGATACAGAACGAGGGACCGTCAAGTAATAAATAGATAAATAAACACATTTGATACAGAACGAGGGACCGTCAAGTAATAAATATATGAATAAATACGTTTGATACAGAACGAGGGACCGTCAAGTAATAAATAGATAAATAAACACATTTGATACAGAACGAGGGACCGTCAAGTAATAAATATATGAATAAATACGTTTGATACAGAACGAGGGACCGTCAAGTAATAAATAGATAAATAAACACATTTGATACAGAACGAGGGACCGTCAAGTAATAAATAGATGAATAAATACATTTGATACAGAACGAGGGACCGTCAAGTAATAAATAGATGAATAAATACATTTGATACAGAACGAGGGACCGTCAAGTAATAAATAGATAAATAAATACATTTGATACAGAACGAGGGACCGTCAAGTAATAAATAGATAAATAAATACATTTGATACAGAACGAGGGACCGTCAAGTAATAAATATATGAATAAATACGTTTGATACAGAACGAGGGACCGTCAAGTAATAAATAGATAAATAAACACATTTGATACAGAACGAGGGACCGTCAAGTAATAAATATATGAATAAATACGTTTGATACAGAACGAGGGACCGTCAAGTAATAAATAGATAAATAAACACATTTGATACAGAACGAGGGACCGTCAAGCAATAAATAGATAAATAAATACATTTGATACAGAACGAGGGACCGTCAAGCAATAAATAGATAAATAAATACATTTGATACAGTACGAGGGACCGTCAAGCAATAAATAGATAAATAAATACGTTTGATACAGTACTCCACGTCTCTCACTGTAGTTAAATATAGATACACTTAAATATCGCAATCTTTTCACGATAACTTTCAAAAAAGATACTTGCAAATTTATCTTTTGACTTTGAAATATATATTTTGATTTTTTATCGTCGTTTTTTTTTCAATAAAGTTTGAATCAAATAATTTTTTTTATAATATTTTTTTTTTAATTTATTGACAGTTAATGAAACTTTGATTCCGGGGATGACTGAGGACAAGAGGATACAGTGTCTGCACCCGAAATGTACAGACCACATGACTCTTGACGAAGTCGTAACTGCTTTCATTTGTTTTTCAAACCAAAATATGTCCAAACATCAACTTTTAAAGCTGCTGGACTCACTGTATCCTCTCGTCCTCAGTCATCATTCTACCTTTAGCTGTGGAGGACGTAACGACTGCTGCCATCTAGAGGCCGGAAATTTAAATGCAACACCAAAATGAACAAATGAAAAAAATTCCTTTAAAAAAATGGAATAAATCCTTTTATACCAGATTCATGGAAACACAAGCTATGATAACAATAATATATGAGTCAACAGTTCCGTCTGTTCGTCTCGTGACGCGAGGACGTACGTACTTCTTGTGGGCGTGGAAGGAGGCGTACGTGAAGCTCTTCCCGTCGTACTCGCCGAAGAACTTGCTGTCGCACAGACGGATGTGATAGACTTCGTTGCCGGAGCAGCGTCCGTAGGTTCTCTGCCACTGCTCTGGTGACAGCTGACCTTCCCTGGAGAGAGAGAGTCACGTGATGCAGAGAAACACCAGCTATAGGAACACTCGCCTTCAGCGTATATATGTGTTTATATATATATATATATATATATATATATGTGAATTCAGAATATTCAACTTGACATTTGATCTTTTCTATGGAAACGTTTTTGAATTCTATATTTCTATATATTTGTATATGAAAAGGTTGAGTTTGTTTTACTGAATAACGTAATTTAAAATATTAAATATGAAGACAATTATTTTCAAAATGATAATTACTTTATTTACACATAGAGATCTTCTAATTCTAATCATCCAGGCAATACTAAACGAGCACCGAATAACTTGATCACATGCTTTTACTTCATCACATGATCGTTCGTCACGTGACCGTGTGTGCGTCACGTGATCGTCCGTTTGTCACATGACCGTCCGTTCGTCACATGATCGTTTGTGCGTCACATGATCGTGTGTGCGTCACATGATCGTGTGTGCGTCACATGATCGTGTTTGCGTCACGTGATCGTGTGTGCGTCACATGACCGTCTGAGCGTCACATGATCGTGTGAAAGTTTGATTCAAAAATATATATGACTTTAACTAAAATGTATTCTAAATCCTGACGCACACTCGCCCCCTGCTGGGCAGGTTTCTTTGTTATGACAGTTTCTTAATGAGATCCTGGAATCGTGGGGTTTATAGCGACTGATGTGACAAACTGTTATTTTTCTGACAGATGTTCTCGGCAATAACTGTAAAATCCCTCCTGTTTCACAAATCCTGTCTGAACATTTGTCGTCATAATGGTAGAAACATAATAATAGTTCCTGCAGTTGTTAGTACTGCAGTCTCACAGCAGGAGGGTTGCAGGTTCAATTCCAGTCTGAGAACTATATCAGTCCTCAGAACATTCAATATTTAATTATAAATGTTGAAACTTCTATTGATCGAATACCTTTTTTCCACTTAAAGAAAATCAATACTTAATATAAAAATGATTCAATTATTTAAATAATTGATTGTTTTAATGAATTCTTTATTCCACACGGTACTTGCTTTTAAAGTGCTTTTAAAAATTAAGATTCTCACACTGATAAAAACATCTAAAAACACAGTATTTCTTGCTCGCAGGTTGAATATAAGACACAATATTCAATATAATATAACTTGTAATACATCATGTTATTATGTATTTTGACTTATGATAAACATCATTTTAACTTAAAGGAATATTTTCAGCTTAACAGTCAAACAGGAAATCAACCATCACTTAAAGCTAATATATATGTATATATTAATAATTCCTATAAAATATGAATACAAAATAAATATATCTTGAATCTTAAATTATTTAAATCTCCCACTAAAATACAAAGACTTAGTTTCTAAAATAAACCTGAGAACATTTTTAATAAAAGAATAACATTAATTACTTTTAATTAATTGTAATTATTATACATCAAGTTGAGTGTATTTACTCTGTTACTGGTGGTAAAGAAAATAATCTTAATTTATCTTAATTAAAGCAACAAAACAACTTGAACTATAGAGTAAACATATGTTTACATGTGTAAAAATGGATCCATAATCCCCCTGTTTTCTACTCTTCTTTCTCTCTCCTCCCTCCCAGTCGATCACAGAAGAAGAACGTCCTCACTAGGTCTGGTTCTGGTCAAGGTTTCTGCCTCGTCGTGTCATTAAATCGTCTGGTTCCTGTTTTTCTTTTCTCTTTCGGTTCAGAAAATGTCTTCTCTTATGATTTGACAGTTTAAATGAATCTTTGAGAAATTATTTTTAAATGAAACATGAATCGTCAAAAACAGTCTTCGTAAGACACTCACTGTCCTCTGGACGTGTGGACCAGCAGGGTGACCAGCGTGGACGTGGCCGGACACACACAGTTCAGCGCCAGCATGGCGTACTTGAACTCCTCTTCGCACACCACGTGATCTGAAACACCACAGGTTTTATTTACAATCCCTCAAATCAACCGACCCGTGTTTTTCTCACCGGCAAACTTGACGTGGAACTTGTTCTCCGGCTTGAGGATCTGGACGTAGAGGGGACAGTTGGGGGCGAAGTCTTTGGCGGCCCAGGCTCGCAGGATGGTCTGATGGTCCTGAGGGACGCACGGAGGGTTCAGACTCGACGAGACGGATTCAAACATGTCACGTAAAGCGCTACATCGGCGGCTAAAGGATTCAGCTGTGGTTGAAGGTTGACTCACGGCAGCTGTTCTGTCCACTTCGTTCCTGCTGCTGAGGACGAAACAGGCCTCGGCGTCGTCCATCCTGCCAGACAGAGGATGAGAAGAACGAAGATGTTTAACCACGTGAGAAGTTCATTATGGGAGGTGACGCTCCGATGAAAGGGAGGTTAACTCTGCGGCGACGACTGAGACTTCACGGTCGAGTGGACACTTCGGATCTGCTCAGGCCGGAGGAGAGAAGATCCGCATGAGGAGACGAGAAGGAGGACCAGTCGTCTCGCTGCAGCAGATCACGTTAAGATCCACGAGGAGATGAGGAACCACATCTGTCTCAGGACAGTGAAAACTTTTGTATGGAAAAGAATCAAACAGGTTTGACTCATGTCTGCCCGACATGTTGGATCAGCTGAAGAAACCACATGACGCTGATGGATCCAAATCTACGTAAGAGACGTTGTTTTACACTTTATTACTTTATAAAGTTGCTCTGAAATCTGGACGAACGAGAGGTTACGAGAGTCCATGATGACGTGATAATGGCTTCACTCCTCCTCCAGCTGTAATGACGCCCTGCTTTGTTTATACAACGAGTCCCTTGGAGGTGGAGACCATTGATGACGTGAGGTGACAACTGTCCAGGCTCGACCAATCACAGCAGAGTGTGTTTGTTTTCAGTGGGCGGAGCTTAAGATCATTTTCTAATGTCAATATTTCAATGAAAAGAGAGTTTTTTTTACAAACACACACTGATGATACAATAGAGTCACACATCACAACAACACACACACACACACACAAACACACTGAGATGGTACAATAGAGTCACACATCACAACAACACACACACACACACACACAAACACACTGAGATGGTACAATAGAGTCACACATCACAATACACACACTGATGATACATTAGAGTCACACATCACAACACACACACTGATGATACATTAGAGTCACACATCACAACACACACACTGATGATACATTAGAGTCACACATCACAACACACACACACTGATGATACAATAGAGTCACAAATCACAACAACACACACACAGACTGATGACACAATAGAGTCACAAATCACAACAACACACTAATGATACAACAGAGTCACAAATCACAACAACACACACACACACTGATGATACAATAGAGTCACACATCGCAACAACACACACACAGACTGATGACACAATAGAGTCACACATCACAACAACACACGCACAGACTGATGACACAATACAGTCACACATCACAACAACACACACACAATGATGATACAATAGAGTCACATATCACAACAACACACACACACTGATGATACAATAGAGTCACACATCACAACAACACACACACAGACTGATGACACAATAGAGTCACACATCACAACAACACACACACAGACTGATGGCACAATAGAGTCACACATCACAACAACACACACACACTGATGATACAATAGAGTCACACATCACAACAACACACACACACTGATGATACAATAGAGTCACACATCACAACAACACACACACACACTGATGATACAATAGAGTCACACATCACAACAACACACACACACTGATGATACAATAGAGTCACACATCACAACAACACACACACACTGATGATACAATAGAGTCACACATCACAACAACACACACACAGACTGATGACACAATAGAGTCACACATCACAAACATACACACTTAACACACATTGACACTTTAACACAAAAGCACATACACATTTTAACACACTTACACACTATAACACACATTCACAGTCTAACACACAAACACACACTTTAAATTGTAAGAGTTGTTCTCATGGACTCTTGAAGGTTTATAAAGTTTTAATCTCATTATGAATCTTTGGTTAAATAAAGGTTAAACTAAAACACGTGTCAGTGTCATGTGACTCACTTGGCTCTCATCAGGTCCTGGTCCTTCAGGGCAGACCCTTGAAGGTAGATGACCCTCTGAGACCACAGCGGGATCTGGAGGATCCGTCGAACTTGAATGTCGATTTCGGTCGGACACAGAATCACCACGTAGTAATCCTGAAGGACACAAAGATGCTGAACCAACAACAATCACACGGTGCAGGTTTTATATGAACTCTGTAGTTTAACATCGAACCTAGAAATGTCTGGTTTCACTTCACAGTATGTCCTCTAGTGGTTCCGGCTAATGAAGCTTCATGAAGCCTCATCTTCAGACGTGGGTACTTTTGGTTAAAAACTATGTGAGAAGGCAAAAAACTTTTTTTTTTAAAGATCCAAAACCACTAGCGCCCTCTGGTGGGCTCTGAAGATGAGGCTTCATGAAGCTTCATCAGTACATTTTTAAAGTGTTTTGCGTTGAATATAAATATAATGTCAAAGTTATTTAAATCATTTGGTTGACTCAATAATTAAAAGGCGTGTGTAGTACCTGAGGGATCAATAAAGTTTTACCTTACCTTAGTAATTTAGCAAGAATCTAATGATATGTATCACGATACAATGATACTGCAGAAACAACTATGTTTATGTATATTTTAAATAATTGACTAGCAGAAAATTTCACAATAAAGATGACAAACTGTGATTATTTGTTTTTTCACAAGAGACAAATTATTGAAAACGACAAAAAAAGCCTGACATGAATATTTGCTGACTTAGAAATCAGTTGTTGAATATTTATTAGTATCATGACTGAAAACATTGAGGTATTTAAGTTTATTTAAATGTTCTTACAGTTACAGACGAGCAGCAGCTCTTTTACGAGAGTTGTGAGGTAAAGTTGACTTTCTTAACAATACTGAAATACTTTGAGCCTTTGTGATTTAAATGATCATAATACATAATAACCACTCAAACACACAAGGTTGTCACAACAGAGTTACTACGACTTCAAGACACATGTTTGCTGCATTAATTCATGCGTGAATAAACACGGATTAAAAACGTCCCGAGCTCTGGATTAATGTTGTGACCGAGACCGTGAAGGATTCGACACGAGTCGTGAGTGTGTATTTTTCTCAGTTTACGACACACAAAATTCACAACTAGCGATGACGAAAACATCGTCGAAGGTTAGATTGTAACTACACAATATACCGACAATACTGTAGAAACAAAACAATAAAGAATCGTTTACATAAATATTAACAAAAGGAAAGAAATGTTTACAAAACAACGATGGATTAGGAGGTTTTTTTTGTGTATTTCTGTATGTATTCTATACTTCAACTGAGAAAAATCTCTAAACTTAGGAAAATAATGTCACACCATGATCTGTATCTTATAATCCAAGTGTTTGTGTTGTTAAGACTATTGTAACAGTTTATTTTGTGTCTAAACAAGAAGGATGTGTCTCGCCTGCAGTTCATACAAAACTCTGTAGAGAGAATTCTGAGCCGCTCTAGTAGAAGAACTCACATTTCTCCTTCAAACTCTTCACTGGCTGCCAGTTTCTTTCAGGATCATTTTAAAATTCTGGTTCTTACTTTCAGATCTATTCATGGTCAGACCTTCCATCAGTGATCTGATCCAGACTTACACCCCAGCTCGGGCTCTGAGGTCTGTGGATCAGAATCTACTGATGGTTCCTGAACTTCTGGACCAGAGGAGAGAAATCCTTCCAGACTGTTGCTCCTAAGCTTTGGAACCATCTCTGTATTTGATTATCTACTGACTCCTTCAAGAAACATCTGTGTTTGATGATCTACTGACTCCTTCAAGAAACATCTGTGTTTGATGATCTACTGACTCCTTCAAGAAACATCTGTGTTTGATGATCTACTGACTCCTTCAAGAAACATCTGTGTTTGATGATCTACTGACTCCTTCAAGAAACATCTGTGTTTGATGATCTACTGACTCCTTCAAGAAACATCTGTGTTTGATGATCTACTGACTCCTTCAATAAACATCTGTGTTTGATGATCTACTGACTCCTTCAAGAAACATCTGTGTTTGATGATCTACTGACTCCTTCAAGAAACATCTGTGTTTGATGATCTACTGACTCCTTCAAGAAACATCTGTGTTTGATGATCTACTGACTCCTTCAAGAAACATCTCAAGACACTTTTATTTGTGCTTTTCCCTGATTTTCTGAGACTCCTGTGTTTGTCTGATGTGTCTTTTAAAGTATATATTTTAACTGTGTATTATTTTTGATTGTTAAAGCTCTTTGTGTCTCTGGTCCTAGAACATCTTTGCAAATAATCTTTACTTTACTTACTTGTGTGATGTGATCACAATATACAATCAATCCTTTATTATTATTATTATTCTAAAATCTTTCTATTCTAAAATTTTTCAATCCGTTATTCATTACATTTCTTTCAAACACTGTGTTAAATTGTTGTGTCTCCGAAGAGAAGCATCTTCAGGATTTGTCTGGAAATGTTTCACATCGACGCACACGATTCATCAGCTCCACTCCTCCTCCATCTTTGCCTCCTTAATAAGAGTGTGTTTGTTGTCGACTCTGCTCTCAGATGTGTGAAGATAATCTTCACACCAAAGACAAAAGATCGTTTACACAATTTTTACAACCAAACAAGTACAGTGATCACTCGTGTATTGTGGGGTCATGTCCTGAAAACACCCCGAGATAAACCAAATCAAATGGTGGTGATGTGTTGATGAAGCTTCATGAAACAGTGTCATTATCTTCAGAGTCCACTAGATGGTGGTGATGTGTTGATGAAGCTTCATGAAACAGTGTCGTTATCTTCAGAGTCCACTAGATGGTAGTGATGTGTTGATGAAGCTTCATGAAACAGTGTCATTATCTTCAGAGTCCACTAGATGGTGGTGATGTGTTGATGAAGCTTCATGAAACAGTGTCATTATCTTCAGAGTCCACTAGATGGTAGTGATGTGTTGATGAAGCTTCATGAAACAGTGTCATTATCTTCAGAGTCCACTAGATGGTAGTGATGTGTTGATGAAGCTTCATGAAACAGTGTCATTATCTTCAGAGTCCACTAGATGGTAGTGATGTGTTGATGAAGCTTTATGAAACAGTGTCATTATCTTCAGAGTCCACTAGATGGTAGTGATGTGTTGATGAAGCTTCATGAAACAGTGTCATTATCTTCAGAGTCCACTAGATGGTGGTGATGTGTTGATGAAGCTTCATGAAACAGTGTCGTTATCTTCAGAGTCCACTAGATGGTAGTGATGTGTTGATGAAGCTTCATGAAACAGTGTCATTATCTTCAGAGTCCACTAGATGGTGGTGATGTGTTGATGAAGCTTCATGAAACAGTGTCATTATCTTCAGAGTCCACTAGATGGTAGTGATGTGTTGATGAAGCTTCATGAAACAGTGTCATTATCTTCAGAGTCCACTAGATGGTAGTGATGTGTTGATGAAGCTTTATGAAACAGTGTCATTATCTTCAGAGTCCACTAGATGGTAGTGATGTGTTGATGAAGCTTCATGAAACAATGTCATTATCTTCAGAGTCCACTAGATGGTAGTGATGTGTTGATAAAGCTTCATGAAACAATGTCATTATCTTCAGAGTCCACTAGATGGTAGTGATGTGTTGATGAAGCTTCATGAAACAGTGTCATTATCTTCAGAGTCCACTAGATGGTAGTGATGTGTTGATGAAGCTTCATGAAACAGTGTCATTATCTTCAGAGTCCACTAGATGGTAGTGATGTGTTGATGAAGCTTCATGAAACATTGTCATTATCTTCAGAGTCCACTAGATGGTAGTGATGTGTTGATGAAGCTTCATGAAACAGTGTCATTATCTTCAGAGTCCACTAGATGGTAGTGATGTGTTGATGAAGCTTCATGAAACAGTGTCATTATCTTCAGAGTCCACTAGATGGTAGTGATGTGTTGATGAAGCTTCATGAAACATTGTCATTATCTTCAGAGTCCACTAGATGGTAGTGATGTGTTGATGAAGCTTCATGAAACAGTGTCATTATCTTCAGAGTCCACTAGATGGTAGTGATGTGTTGATGAAGCTTCATGAAACAGTGTCATTATCTTCAGAGTCCACTAGATGGTGGTGATGTGTTGATGAAGCTTCATGAAACAGTGTCATTATCTTCAGAGTCCACTAGATGGTGGTGATGTGTTGATAAAGCTTCATGAAACAGTGTCATTTTCTTCAGAGTCCACTAGATGGTAGTGATGTGTTGATAAAGCTTCATGAAACAGTGTCATTATCTTCAGAGTCCACTAGATGGTAGTGATGTGTTGATGAAGCTTCATGAAACAGTGTCATTATCTTCAGAGTCCACTAGATGGTAGTGATGTGTTGATGAAGCTTCATGAAACAGTGTCATTATCTTCAGAGTCCACTAGATGGTGGTGATGTGTTGATGAAGCTTCATGAAACAGTGTCATTATCTTCAGAGTCCACTAGATGGTAGTGATGTGTTGATGAAGCTTCATGAAACAGTGTCATTATCTTCAGAGTCCACTAGATGGTGGTGATGTGTTGATGAAGCTTCATGAAACAGTGTCATTATCTTCAGAGTCTACTAGATGGTAGTGATGTGTTGATGAAGCTTCATGAAACAGTGTCATTATCTTCAGAGTCCACTAGATGGTAGTGATGTGTTGATGAAGCTTCATGAAACAGTGTCATTATCTTCAGCGTCCACTAGATGGTAGTGATGTGTTGATGAAACTTCATGAAACAGTGTCATTATCTTCAGAGTCCACTAGATGGTAGTGATGTGTTGATGAAGCTTCATGAAACAGTGTCATTATCTTCAGAGTCCACTAGATGGTAGTGATGTGTTGATGAAGCTTCATGAAACAGTGTCATTATGTTCAGCGTCCACTAGATGGCGTCTCTGCACTATTTTCCTTTGTTTTAAAAATGTTCTAATGAAACATAATTTTTAAACTGATGGCGCCACCTACTGACCTCTGAACAACATGACACTGTTTCATGAAGCTTCATCAACACTAGTAATAATTCTATTCTACATAAGTGTGTAGTTCAAATGTTTGTAAAACAGACGAGTAGACAATAAACGTGTGTGTTTTCACACATCAAGGCACCTGCAGTCGTGGATGAGCGTAGAACTCGTTGAGAAAGTCCATCAGGAGGTCGATCTTCAGCGAACTGACGCACAACACCACGTGTTTCTCCGTCTGCGCTCGATGCCGACTGTAGTTTCCTCCCAACTTCTGGCTCTCCATCCACAGATAGGCCAGTTCCTCGAACTGACCAGGGTCGTGAGGGAACAAGAGAAAGAGATGGACTGAGAGGAAAGCGCTGACTCATTACTTTTTCCGCACAGTTGGTTCTTCGGGGCCAGTAAACACATCCAGAACGGACATGTTCACCAAACCCAATATTTATTATTCTCCCTGTGTTTTCTCAGAGACTCGTGATGTGAATTTTAACCACGAGCTGCAGCAGAAATGTCAGCATCGTTGTTTATCTTCTCATCTTTCAGAAAAGATTATTTTATCATCGGACGATTGAAATGTCGGATATTTCATTTTAAAAGGTTGAAACGTTTAAAAAACAAGTTTTTGTTCAAGCATTAAATCATATATTTTTTTCAATAAGTTAATTCAATCATTTATATTTTGAAATGAGTAATGAGTATTATTTTAAATTGTGTATTTGACAATTTATTTTAACATTTTGTGAGTTAATTTTCTATTTAAAATATGAGTATTAAAAAAGTAAGGTTATTTTGAATAATTTACATTTTATTAACAAATATATATATATATATATATATTCCAAAATATTTTTACACATTTAGTTTGATATTTTAAAACCAATAATTAAAAAATAAATGTTATAAATTCAATACTTTCACATTTGAAGTCTTTTTAATTCAATATACAAACGCCAGTATGTTAGTGTCACCAGACAAAACCAACAGAGCACAGAGCTACTTGATTGTGAGCTTCTACGTGGTCACATGATCGTCTGCCCGTCGCATGATTGGCTGAAAGTTGGATCCAGTAGCTCTGTGCTCTGTTGGTTTAGTCTGGAGACTCTATTATACCAACATTTATATATAGAATTCAAATGACTATGAATTAAAAAGGATTACATTTAGAAAATACATTTTTGAATTAATGGAATTAAAATATTGAATTCTATGTGTAAAAAAACATTGATTTATTTTTTAAATTAATCAAATATTTTAATTAAATGATTAAAAAACAAATCCAACCTTCAGTATACATACCTACCTGTCAGTATAAAACATATTGAATTAAATAAATCACTAATTTAATGCTTAAAAACATCAGAAACGTTCCTCTCAACATGCTGACGCCGCTGGTACTCGTACCTGCAGAGGCAGGACCACCAGGGCCACGCAGATGAGGATGACCACCAGCAGCTGCGAGGGCCAGATCTGCGGCGTGACGTCGCCGTAGCCCACCGTGGAGAAGGTGACGATGCAGAAGTAGAAGGCGTCGAAGAGCGTCAGCTGCTTCCCGGCTCGCTCCAGGTGTTGGATGCCACAGGCTCTGTGACGAGGCAGAGACTGTGATTGGATGATCTGGACCAGGATGGAAGTCTAACTGAACAGTATCGATTCAAATCCCTCGAAGGTTAATGTGTTTAAACCACAGCCTGAGGTTCTCGCTGGAGACGAAACAACATCAAGTCTTTCAACCTTTGAGTCACTGTTTGTTCTTTGAAGCTCAAATGTTTCACTTCTTTGTACCAGTGAACCACACACGTTCATCCATCTATCCATCATCCATCCATCCATCTATCCTTCATTCATCCATCCATCCATCCATCCATCCATCCATGTATCCATGCATCCATCCATCCATCCATCATCCATCCAGCCATCCATCCATCCATCCATCAGCCTAACTTCAAGTCTATCCATCGTTCCAATCATCCATCTATCTATCCATGTTGCCATCCCTCCATGAATCCATCCATCATTCATCATCCATTGATGTATCCATCCATCCATTTATGTACCTAACTACAAGTCCATGTATCCATCATGTATCCATCCATCATCCATCATTCATCCATCAATGTTTCCATTTATCTATGTTTCCATGTATCCATCCATCCATGTATCCATCCATCCATCCATCCATCATCCATCCATCCATGTATCCATCCATCCATGTTGCCATCCATCCATCCATCCATCCATCATCCATCGATGTATCCATCCATCCATTTATGTACCTAACTACAAGTCCATGTATCCATCCATGTATCCATCCATCATCCATCCATCAATGTTTCCATTTATCTATGTATCCATCCATCCATCATCCATCCATCCATCCATCCATCCATCCATCCATCCATCCATCCATCCATCCATCCATCCATCCATCCATCCATCCATCCATCCATCCATCCATCCATCCATCCATCCATCCATCCATCCATCCATCCATCCATCCATCCATCCATCCATCCATCCATCCATCCATCCATCCATCCATCCATCCATCCATCCATCCATCCATCCATCCCACACTGAGCATCAAATAAAAAACTACACTACTGTAACACAAATGTTTCATCAGAAAATAAACATCTTGATTCAACTAACACCAGATTATTTAATAAAGTCCTTCTTCTCTTTCAAAGACTGATCACCAGGAACATGATAAGAAGAAGCGCGACTCACCCGGTGAACACCAGACACAGCAAGGTGCAGAAGAGGATGAAGACCTGGTTGAACATGGCGGAGTGAGTCCTCTGGATGGCTCGGTGGAAATCATTCTGACGACAGTTTGACAAGAAGAAGGTTGAGAAGAAGAAAATCATCTTGAATTATTGACATCATTCTCATGATCTCCCCGGCAGAGGTTTGTCCTGAATCACTGCTGAACTCATCCATACTTTATTCTACGCTAACAACACTACATTTGATTTGTCATGAGGAGGCAGAACGATTGTTTGAAGAAGTTTCATGATACAGTGTCAGTAGGTGGCGCTGTCACAAGTTTCATGGTTCAAATGACAGAGCAGAGAGTTTGGAAGTAAATCACTGTTGAACGTTGAATTTAACATTTCAAGTAATGTTTAAACTGAAACGTTTTATTTAAATGTTGTTTTTTAATCATTTAATAATTTCGAACAACAATTGAATTTTAATGATTTATTGAAAGCTTAATGTTATGTTTAAATAATTCAATGAAATGAATATTTTACACAGTCGTTCCAGCTCCTCCCTTCCTTCCCCCTCCTGCTGAAACTTGGCCCTCAGAGCCACCATCTGCTCCTCGACTCTGCTGGATCTGCTCCTCACACTTGGACTCGACCAATTACAATTTGCATACGAGAGTCTGAACGTTTGCACTGTCGACGTGTCGCTCGTCCGACTCCCAAATATTTGTTTGAACACATAATTATTCAAGTTTCCAATTCGATTCACGAGAAATGTCGCTTCGAAGATGTTTATTGTCGGGGAGTGATGATGTCATCACTCAGCGACCTGACATCTTGACACTTTTATTGTGTTAGTAAAAGTCAATTTACAACTTCATTCACACTACACACTGTTAGTGAAGGTCCAGCTGATTGGACCACGAGTTAGAAAATCGACCAATAGGACGCTGCCTTTGTCATAAGCTCCGCCCATTGAGTGGAGCACTAAGAGATTTGATTGGATCTCGACTTTACTTTTATAAACCGTTTCCTGCCTGAACCAACCTGAGTTAGAACATCAGGATCTGATGATCAAAGGTTTAAAAGTTTTTTTATTTAAATTTTTTTTTTCAATAGTTTAATTAAATCATTTCTATATTAAAAAGTGACTTTAAAAAACCAAAAATATTCGAAAGATATTCTAAATAAATGCTTTCTTATACATTTATACAGTTTAAAATGTTAATTCCAATAATTCAAAAATAGATTTTCTGAATTTAATATTTTCTAATTCATAGTCGTTTAAATTCAATAAATAAAATAAAATGTTGGTAAGATAGAGTCGCCAGACAAAACCAATAGAGCACAGAGCTACTGGATCCCGTTCTTCTACGTTCTAACATAACAAAGTTTGATCCAGTTGCTCTGTGCTCTGTTGGTTTTGTCTGTTTACTCTATTTTACCAACATTTTATTCATTGAATTCAAAAGACTACAATAAGTAACATATCACATTTAAAACACTTGTATTGGAATTATTGGAATTTAAATATCAAACCATGTGTCAAAACAAATGTAATAACTTTGAAAAAACAATACAAAAAATAAAATGTATTTGTTCATTTAAAGTTTTTAAATTCAATTATTCAAAAGAAACCAAAACAAATTAATTTAATTAATTAATAAAAAAAATAATTTAATTAATTAAACTTTTTAATAGAAACAATTGACTTATTTAAATAAAAATGCTTTACAAAAACAAAAACCTTTTAAATAAAAAATATAATTTAATTAAAAAACCCTCAAAGTTTTATCATTTTAAATGTTAAAATCAACTTTCAAACTTCGTAGAGTCACATGTACTTATATCTTCAATGCAGCAAAAACCATGTTGTGCTTGTTGTGAGTCTGAGCTTCACAACGATCCGAGAAAAACCAGCATCTTCAGGCACTTACGATCATGTTCTCCAGAGCTCCTTTGGCCAGCCAGCAGTTGAGGAACACGGGGACAAAGATGTTCCTCAGCGAGTGCTCGAAGATCTACCGAGAGAAACCAGCGTTAATGAAAGTGCGATCGACGCCAGTCGAGCTCCTAACTCACGGTGATGATGAACGGCACCGTATTGATCATCTCCAATATGAAGCAAATCTGAAATATCTGCTCCCAGATGTTCCCCTGCCAGAGCGGAGACAATAAGATGATTACAAACGTGTGAGACGAGGAAACTAACGAGAGCCTCTGATGGTTTTCTTAAGAAATGAAAGGCAGACGAGATGAAAGGCAGCAGCGATTAGAAAACCTTGTTTACTTGTGATATGAAGAAGAGAGACTCATTAGCTGTTATGACACTCACAATGGAGACGTAAAAGAAAATGAAAGAAATGTTTTTTTAATTACTTTTTTTAAATTATATATTTATGAGATCATTTTAATTTCCCTCAAGTTATTAGACATAACCACGGAACACACGTGTTTTCATTCTCGATCACTGAGAGAACCGGTCGAAGCAGACGTGAGCAGCCGAGCGGTTTCTCTTTCATTTTTTTTTCTCGTCTACAGCAGCCGTCCCGACCTTTATCAGAACCGTTTTAATGTCAGCCTCAAATGAATGGAACGACCTTCACGTCAAGAAGATCAAAATCAATCATGTCATGAGTTTGTGTTTCATTTTCACCAGTTTACTGATTTCATTTTTGAGTCGACTCGACTGAAGCATGAAGAGTCACAGACTGATGTGACTTCAGACAAAATACCAGTCGTGTGTCTTGAATCCTGCACTTCTGAACTCACACTTTTATTCTGAGTGCACAAGTGCGTGAACTCAGTGTGTGAAAATGTAGTGTGTTATGTTCACTCAAATGTCCTTGAGTGTGGATCGATGGATACTTTCCACCCTCGACGCCGTCTTAGTGACGCTCAGGTCTAGAGCTACGTCGCTAAACGGATGGCGACGAGTAACGTTAGCCTCTTGAAAAACACAACGCAACAACAATAATAACACAATGAAACACAACTTAATAACTGGTTTCTTTTGGAGAAAAGTGTTGTCGAGTGTCGATGATAGTGTTTCAACGCAATCAGTGTTAAACAGTAGTAGGGGGCCACATGTGCAGCAGGGGCCACATGTGAACAATGACATCGTACCAATAAAAACTGAAAACTTCTTCAAGGACAGAAAACTGTTTCCAGTCTTTAGGAATTAAAGTGGACATGTTGTGGTGTTTTGAAAGAGACCGGGGGCCACGTTAAATTGGATGAAGGGCCACAAATGTACTTATGATCCGTCCGTTTAAACACAAAAACATCTGAGAAGATGAAAAACTTACCTTGTAGCTCAGATACGTGATGAGCATCGTCTCCAGGAAACCAATTAAAGCGACAGTGACCTGAACAACAAACATGATCAGTTACACCTGAGTCTTTCTTTTCTATCTCACCTGAGTCTTTCTTTCTTTTCTATCTCACCTGAGTCTTCTCTTTCTTTTCTATCTCACCTGAGTCTTTCTTTCTTTTCTATCTCACCTGAGTCTTTCTTTCTTTTCTATCTCACCTGAGTCTTCTCTTTCTTTTCTATCTCACCTGAGTCTTTCTTTCTTTTCTATCTCACCTGAGTCTTTCTTTCTTTTCTATCTCACCTGAGTCTTCTCTTTCTTTTCTATCTCACCTGAGTCTTTCTTTCTTTTCTTTCTCACCTGTGTCTTCTCTTTCTCTTTCTATCTCACCTGTGTCTTCTCTTTCTTATTCTATCTCACCTGAGTCTTCTCTTTCTTTTCTATCTCACCTGTGTCTTCTCTTTCTTTTCTATCTCACCTGTGTCTTCTCTTTCTCTTCTATCTCACCTGTGTCTTCTCTTTCTTATTCTATCTCACCTGAGTCTTCTCTTTCTTTTCTATCTCACCTGTGTCTTCTCTTTCTCTTCTATCTCACCTGTGTCTTCTCTTTCTCTTTCTGTCTCACCTGTGTCTTCTCTTTCTTTTCTATCTCACGTGAGTCTTCTCTTTCTTTTCTATCTCACGTGAGTCTTCTCTTTCTTTTCTATCTCACCTGTGTATTCTCTTTCTTTTTTCTCTCACCTGTGTATTCTCTTTCTTTTTTCTCTCACTTGTGTCTTCTCTTTCTTTTCTATCTCACCTGTGTCTTCTCTTTCTTTTCTTTCTCACCTGTGTCTTCTCTTTCTTTTTTATATCACCTGTGTCTTCTCTTTATTTTCTATCTCACCTGTGTCTTCTCTTTCTTTTTTTATATCACCTGTGTCTTCTCTTTATTTTCTATCTCACCTGTGTCTTCTCTTTCTTTTCTATCTCACCTGTGTCTTCTCTTTCTTTTCTATCTCACCTGTGTCTTCTCTTTTTTTTTTCTCTCACTTGTGTCTTCTCTTTCTTTTCTATCTCACGTGTGTCTTCTCTTTCTTTTCTTTTCCCACCTGTGTCTTCTCTTTCTTTTTTCTCTCACGTGTGTCTTCTCTTTCTTTTCTTTCTCACCTGTGTCTTCTCTTTCTTTTCTATCTCACCTGTGTCTTCTCTTTCTTTTCTATCTCACCTGTGTCTTCTCTTTTTTTTTCTCTCACTTGTGTCTTCTCTTTCTTTTCTATCTCACGTGTGTCTTCTCTTTCTTTTTTTTTCCCACCTGTGTCTTCTCTTTCTTTTTTCTCTCACATGTGTCTTCTCTTTCTTTTCTATCTCACGTGTGTCTTCTCTTTCTTTTCTTTTCCCACCTGTGTCTTCTCTTTCTTTTTTATATCACCTGTGTCTTCTCTTTATTTTCTATCTCACCTGTGTCTTCTCTTTCTTTTTTTACATCACCTGTGTCTTCTCTTTATTTTCTATCTCACCTGTATCTTCTCTTTCTTTTCTATCTCACCTGTGTCTTCTCTTTCTTTTCTATCTCACCTGTGTCTTCTCTTTCTTTTCTATCTCACCTGTGTCTTCTCTTTTTTTCTCTCTCACTTGTGTCTTCTCTTTCTTTTCTATCTCACGTGTGTCTTCTCTTTCTTTTCTTTTCCCACCTGTGTCTTCTCTTTCTTTTTTCTCTCACGTGTGTCTTCTCTTTCTTTTCTTTCTCACCTGTGTCTTCTCTTTCTTTTCTATCTCACCTGTGTCTTCTCTTTCTTTTCTTTCTCACGTGTGTCTTCTCTTTCTTTTTTTACATCACCTGTGTCTTCTCTTTATTTTCTATCTCACCTGTGTCTTCTCTTTCTTTTCTTTCTCACCTGTGTCTTCTCTTTCTTTTTTCTCTCACCTGTGTCTTCTCTTTCTTTTCTATCTCACCTGAGTCTTCTCTTTCTTTTCTACCCACCTGAGTCTTCTCTTTCTTTTCTATCTCACCCGTGTCTTCTCTTTCTTTTCTATCTCACCTGTATCTTCTCTTTCTTTTCTATCTCACCTGTATCTTCTCTTTCTTTTTCTATGGTCCTCTCACCTGTATCGCCCACACAGGCTCACATCTGTTCACCCTCAAGATCAAATCCCTGCAGAAACACAATCCAGGTCAGTAAAGAAAGGATGACAAATGACAAATGAGTTTATATGACAAACTAAACAAACTAACCAGCAAATTTCTTTCGGGTCCGTTGAGTTCGTCAAATTGATTTTTGGACTGAAAGAAAAAACAAAAGATTTCAGTGAGTTTGTGTCTCTTTTAATCTCATTTTTCAGATCCTTTTGTTGTCAATTTTGATACACAATCACACAGACACAAACACACTCGCAGACACTCACACTCAAAGACACGCAAACACAGAAGAAAACAAACACAGACACAAACAGCAGATACACAAAAACATAAACACAAATAAACAAACAATGACAAACACAAACAAGCAAACACACACCCACACACAGACATCAAAACACACACTCACAGACACACAAACACATTCATATCAACATACAGACAAATACAAAGACACAAACAACACAGCCAGACAAACTTAAATAGACACACAAGGACAGAAAAAGACACACAAAGACATAAACACAAACAAATTATAAAATGCTACATCTGTTTATACATATACATAAACACACACTAAAACACCATATAAACATAATGAATAACAAAGACAATAGAGTCTGACCACGAGGACACACACAAAGACAGAAAAACACACAAAATCCCAAACACACAATATAAACATAATGAATAACAAAGACAGTAGAGTCTGACCATGACGACACACACTCACAGACAGAAACACACACAAACACATAAACACAAACACACAATACAAACATCATGAATAACAAGGACAGTAGAGTCTGACTATGAGGACAGACACACACACACAGACAGAAATACAAAAACACAAACACACAATATAAACATAATGACAGTAGAGTCTGACCATGAGGACACACACACAAACAGAAACACACAATAAAAACAGTGAATAACAAAGACAGTAGAGTCTGACCATGAGGACACACACACAGACAGAAACACAAACAAACAAACACACAATAGAAACATAAAGACAGTAGAGTCTGACCATGAGGACACACACACAGACAGAAACACAAACAAACAAACACACAATAGAAACATAAAGACAGTAGAGTCTGACCATTTGGTCCTGATTTCTTCAGGGTCGTCCAGACTCACTCTCAGGATGTAAAGCGCACACGTGAGGATCTTCAGGGAGAAGTTGAACAGACGGATCCTCAGACCTGGAATCACGACCAGAACTCATGGAATCTCAACATCAGATATTATAAATAAATGAATAAAAAAAAATCATAGGTTTGAAGTCATTCTACCTTGATAACAATTTTAAATGTAACATTTATGAAGTGAAGGAAGAAAACAAAAGTTTCACCAACAAGAATAAAATCATGCAGAAGAAGAAGTGAAGCTGGACTCGAACAATAATAGTTATGTTTAAAAATGAACAAATAATAGAGTTAAACAATCATGTGATAATATTAAACACTGAAATACACTTTAAAGTTTGGACGTCGTCGTCGCAGCTTCACTCACTGGATCTCTGGTTCTTGATGAAGAACAGCTTCAGTCTCTCCTTGAAGGTGTTTTCGTTGACGTAGAATTCCACTTGTACTCTGCAAGAACGTCGAGAACGTGGAGTTAATATGAAGCTCTTCGACCTTTGACCTCTCAACTTCTTCCTGGCTTGTTCCAGACACAATCAGGTTTTAAAACCAGGTCACATGACTCGAAGAATCCTTGAACCTGAGAAAGTCTCGATCGACTCAAGTCTGACTTGTAGAGTCTTTTTACTGGTGAACTACAGTGAGAACCATGAGATCAGAATTAACCTTCATCTGATGAACTACAGTGAGAACCATAAGATCAGAATCAACTTTCATCTGATGAACTACAGTGAGAACCATGAGATCAGAATCAACCTTCATCTGATGAACTACAGTGAGAACCATAAGATCAGAATCAACTTTCATCTGATGAACTACAGTGAGAACCATAAGATCAGAATCAACTTTCATCTGATGAACTACAGTGAGAACCATGAGATCAGAATCAACCTTCATCTGATGAACAACAGTGAGAACCATGAGATCAGAATCAACCTTCATCTGATGAACAACAGTGAGAACCATGAGATCAGAATCAACCGTCATCTGATGAACTACAGTGAGAACCATGAGATCAGAATCAACCTTCATCTGATGAACTACAGTGAGAACCATGAGATCAGAATTAACCTTCATCTGATGAACTACAGTGAGAACCATGAGATCAGAATCAACCTTCATCTGATGAACTACAGTGAGAACCATGAGATCAGAATTAACCTTCATCTGATGAACTACAGTGAGAACCATGACATCAGAATCAACCTTCACCTGATGAACTACAGTGAGAACCATGAGATCAGAATCAACCTTCATCTGATGAACAACAGTGAGAACCATGAGATCAGAATCAACCTTCATCTGATGAACTACAGTGAGAACCATGAGATCAGAATCAACCTTCATCTGATGAACAACAGTGAGAACCATGAGATCAGAATTAACCTTCATCTGATGAACTACAGTGAGAACCATAAGATCAGAATCAACCTTCATCTGATGAACTACAGTGAGAACCATGAGATCAGAATTAACCTTCATCTGATGAACTACAGTGAGAACCATGAGATCAGAATCAACCTTCACCTGATGAACTACAGTGAGAACCATGAGATCAGAATCAACCTTCATCTGATGAACTACAGTGAGAACCATGAGACCAGAATCAACCTTTATCTGATGAACTACAGTGAGAACCATGAGACCAGAATCAACCTTCATCTGATGAACTACAGTGAGAACCATGAGATCAGAATCAACCTTCATCTGATGAACAACAGTGAGAACCATGAGATCAGAATCAACCTTCATTTGATGAACAACAGTGAGAACCATGAGATCAGAATCAATATTCATCTGATGAACTACAGTGAGAACCATGAGATCAGAATCAACCTTCATCTGATGAACTACAGTGAGAACCATGAGACGAGAATTAACCTTCATCTGATGAACTACAGTGAGAACCATGAGATCAGAATCAACCTTCATCTGATGAACTACAGTGAGAACCATGAGATCAGAATCAACCTTCATCTGATGAACTACAGTGAGAACCATGAGATCAGAATCAACCTTCATCTGATGAACTACAGTGAGAACCATGAGATCACAATCAACCTTCATCTGATGAACTACAGTGAGAACCATGAGATCACAATCAACCTTCATCTGATGAACTACAGTGAGAACCATGAGATCAGAATCAACTTTCATCTGATGAACTACAGTGAGAACCATGAGATCAGAATCAACCTTCATCTGATGAACTACAGTGAGAACCATGAGATCACAATCAACCTTCATCTGATGAACTACAGTGAGAACCATGATATCAGAATCAACCTTCATCTGATGAACTACAGTGAGAACCATGAGACCAGAATCAACCTTCATCTGATGAACTACAGTGAGAACCATGAGATCAGAATCAACCTTCATCTGATGAACTACAGTGAGAACCATGAGATCAGAATTAACCTTCATCTGATGAACAACAGTGAGAACCATGAGATCAGAATCAACCTTCATCTGATGTACAACAGTGAGAACCATGAGACGAGAATCAACCTTCATCTGATGAACTACAGTGAGAACCATGAGATCAGAATCAACCTTCATCTGATGAACTACTGTGAGAACCATGAGATCAGAATCAACCTTCATCTGATGAACTACAGTGAGAACCATGAGATCAGAATCAACCTTCATCTGATGAACAACAGTGAGAACCGTGAGATCAGAATCAACCTTCATCTGATGAACAACAGTGAGAACCATGAGATCAGAATCAACCTTCATCTGATGAACTACAGTTAGAACCATGAGATCAGAATCAACCTTCATCTGATGAACTACAGTGAGAACCATGAGATCAGAATCAACCTTCATCTGATGAACTACAGTGAGAACCATGAGATCAGAATCAACCTTCATCTGATGAACTACAGTGAGAACCATGAGATCAGAATCAACCTTCATCTGATGAACTACAGTGAGAACCATGAGATCAGAATCAACCTTCATCTGATGAACTACAGTGAGAACCATGAGATCAGAATCAACCTTCATCTGATGAACTACAGTGAGAACCATAAGATCAGAATCAACCTTCATCTGATGAACTACAGTGAGAACCATGAGATCAGAATCAACCTTCATCTGATGAACTACAGTGAGAACCATGAGATCAGAATCAACCTTCATCTGATGAACTACAGTGAGAACCATGAGATCAGAATCAACCTTCATCTGATGAACAACAGTGAGAACCATGAGATCAGAATCAACCTTCATCTGATGAACAACAGTGAGAACCATGAGATCAGAATCAACCTTCATCTGATGAACTACAGTGAGAACCATGAGATCAGAATCAACCTTCATCTGATGAACTACAGTGAGAACCATAAGATCAGAATCAACCTTCATCTGATGAACTACAGTGAGAACCATGAGATCAGAATTAACCTTCATCTGATGAACTACAGTGAGAACCATGAGATCAGAATCAACCTTCATCTGATGAACAACAGTGAGAACCATGAGATCAGAATCAACCTTCATCTGATGAACAACATACACACACCACCACAACACAAAAATTGATGCACACACAACAGCATGATACAAATGGTGTTACACAAACAACCAAAACAAAAAACCCAAATGAAACAAACAAAAACACGTGACTGATGGAGAAGAACATGTGATGATGGAGAAGAACGTGTGATGATGACAGAAGAACATGTGATGATGACAGAAGAACATGTGATGATGACAGAAGAACATGTGATGATGGAGAAGAACATGTGATGATGACAGAAGAACATGTGATGATGGAGAAGAACATGTGATGATGACAGAAGAACATGTGATGATGGAGAAGAACATGTGATGATGACAGAAGAACATGTGATGATGGAGAAGAACATGTGATGATGGAGAAGAACGTGTGATGATGACAGAAGAACATGTGATGATGACAGAAGAACATGTGATGATGACAGAAGAACATGTGATGATGGAGAAGAACATGTGATGATGACAGAAGAACATGTGATGATGGAGAAGAACATGTGATGATGACAGAAGAACATGTGATGATTGAGAAGAACATGTGATGATGACAGAAGAACATGTGATGATGACAGAAGAACATGTGATGATGACAGAAGAACATGTGATGATGACAGAAGAACATGTGATGATGGAGAAGAACATGTGATGATGACAGAAGAACATGTGATGATGGAGAAGAACATGTGATGATGGAGAAGAACGTGTGATGATGACAGAAGAACATGTGATGATGACAGAAGAACATGTGATGATGACAGAAGAACATGTGATGATGGAGAAGAACATGTGATGATGACAGAAGAACATGTGATGATGGAGAAGAACATGTGATGATGACAGAAGAACATGTGATGATGGAGA